>NW_015505295.1:474079-479705 GCF_001515645.1 Sinocyclocheilus grahami
CCCCCCCCAATGGGAAAAAAATAGACTAAATTTTGCTTAAAGCCATTTAAGACCTATTTTAAGATCATTAAAATAATTTTTTTCCATAATGACATTATTTTCAAATTATTTGACTATTTACAAAAAGACAATGACACTACGTGAAATAATTTACATTTTAAGTAGACTCTAAATCATTTTACTTTTAGTGGCAGTAATGCGAATGAGGGGTTGCTTAATTGGGATGAAAACAATGTCATAATTAAAAACAAAAAATAAATTAAAATAAGCTAATTTTTTTTAAAGCAAACACATTTCACATTTCTTTCTTTTTATTTCAGGGTGAAATATGACCAAGACTTTGAAGAAAAAGAGTTTTTTGAGGTTTTAACTTGACAGTTTCATTAAAAAAAACAATTGAAAAATAGGTAAGAGTCTAAATTTGTGTTGAAGAGTTTGTGCTGTTAATCATTGTAGTTTATTTAATGATAACATGGTGAATGTCAACATGTTTTTTTTCACTTTTCGGATTTCCTTACATGCCATTATATTGACAAGTACATGTTCTCATTCAAATCATTCTCATCTTGCTATATATTCCTTATGCAGGTCAATGCACTTTTACTGCATACCAGAGAGACGTTTCTTAATATTCTCAGTGGTTTAAAAACACCCTAGAAAGAGGCCAGTGCCAGCTGGTTTTATTAATGAAATTTTGCCTGTGGGTGATGAAAGTATCTCTTTTAAGCTTTTGACAAAACCACAGTTGATATATTTGTTTAATCAGATGACAATGTAAGCATGTCTGTGGGGCAGGAATTACGGGGCGAATGAGTGACTGGGTGACACGCTTGTGGAGAAATTAGTAAATGGTGGAGGAGTGTGAGTTTATGGGTCAGTGCATCAGCAATAAGCACTTGCTAATGTTTGAGCAACGTGCTTTAGATCCAGTATCAACTTCATGCATAAAATCCCATTGATTCCTTCTTTCTCATGTCTAACTTTGATAGAATGGCCTTGAAAGACCTTGGTAAATAATCTTGAGGCATTATTTACCCTCAATGCACGATGTTTGTGAGGAAAGGCTGACTCCCTGTTGGTTAAAGGTGCGATTGCATTATTGCTGCAACAGCATCCATTGAATCTGAGGAATTGCTTTCATGGCAAAAATACCCTAGTGACAGAATAAACACCCACGTGAATAAGGAACCACAGTCTCTAATACATGCACCTCTCAGTGTGTTCAGACCACAGGGATGTTTGAAGCACTACATAACTGAGTGCTGATAATCAGCGCTTCTTCTCTACCTGAAGATGTGTGGGCGAACAGTGGCTGGTGAGTCTCTTTCTCTCCCTTTTTTCTCTCTCAGAGGAAAAAAACACAGGAACATGTGAGCAAATGAACACATGAAACTGCATATCTTCAGCATTTGCCAAGGCATAAAAATAAATACATCACACGGCGTACTAGATTAAATAGTCACACCAGCCTGCTGAAGTCCTTACAATTTTACAGTGGATCAAAGTGCTGCTTTGCATATATATATATATATATATATATATATATCCTGATCCATTTCTCCATAAAAAATCTTCCAAGTTTGGTTGGTCAAGACTTACAAGACTAGATTAATTGGCCAGTATTAGACTATTTGGAATAATAAATTATGGCAATTATTATTTTCCTATAAAAATATCTTTAATAATTTCTTATGGGGGTTCATTATGCCTTTCGAGGGATCCAAAGCCCACCACCCGCTTATCGATCTCAGATGTTTTATCCCCTTTATGTGAGTTACAAAACCATTTGTCACCTGATATAGCAAATGTTCTCTTTACAAATATTTTAGGTGGATTTACTTCAAATATTGTGTAAAATATGTGGGACCTTAGCAATTTTGTATATGCTTTAATTGCTATCTGATCTTAAAGTTCACTACAAATAGGCTGCATTATGGATCTTATTCAGGGTAGGTGTCATATTTTTTCACAAATGAATAGAAGGCTGAGGGAAAATGCAAATAAATATGACACAGGGGTAAATTCGGGTAAATTAGGACACTTTTTGTCATTGAGATGACTGGGACAAAATGTCCCAATCAACCTGAACTCACCCTACCCTAAATAAGGTGCATTCTGACCAAAACATGTCAGATAGACTGTAAATAGTCATTGCCCTCATTAGCCATATTAAACTCTCTCTCCTTTTAAGGTTTTTAATGCCTTGAAAGCCTGTCACATAATGAAACAATCCAAAAAAGTACAAAGAAAATGTCATGTGCCATCTTAAAACCTTCGGCTAAGTCTGAGATGGTCACAAGCAGCCTACAATCAGTCAATTCTTCACTCTCAGACAGAATCTATATGCTTTGTTCGATTAGCTCGGGTCTGTCATCCTGCAGACCTGTTCCTAGAGAACTGTGATTTGTCTCTTGATCAATATTAAGCAAGTCCTGTCAGTTAATTCCTGCTTCACCATCGTTTATTCGTATGAACACAGCTGTCTCTTAACGCCCCCTCATTCACCGCCTCTCCAGAGCCGCCTCAAAGAATTACGACCAAAAAGTAACAGGGATACATGTCTAAACTGCAAAGGTAAGGCGAGAAAGCGTCAAGCAGTTACATTTTATGCGATTTGACACAATTTGTACAACACATAGCCTGTTTATTTATAGAATTTCAGAAATGAATCGTGGAATTTAACGGACGCTCTGTGGTCGCTTTACTTGACGCGCGAAAGCTTCAGTCGATTGTTAAGCGCTTCATTCGAATCAGTTTTTGTGTTATTTATGTATTGTTATTAAGAACGTGTTTTATGCTGTTTCTATACCCAGTTGTTTGTGAACATTGTGAAATTGCTAAATCGTTTGACTCGCGTCTCGATGGCAGATGCGCGAGCTCAATGGAGACGCGCGCGGACTGAACGCTTCTAGTAACGCTCTCAGGAGAAACATCTGTCAGTCATTTTGATAGCTGAGGGGGATCAGTCGTTGGTTTTATGTTGTATCATCCCCTTTAAGGCGAAAACAACAAATCAATGATCGAATGAAGGTCCGCTGGCACTGCAATATCGCTACGTGTTGCTCTAGTGGTACTGACCTATACAAACTTTATACTTGACAATTTAGGTGATAAATTACATTTATACCCGTATATTAGGCTATATCATTATAAATGGGTACGTCTACCTTAAAATGATTGGATGCTTCTTCATTCCTTTCTTCGTTTATTAATTCGTTCAAAAACGCAAATGTCTCTTGGTGCTCATTAACCTAGTGCCAATGCGTGTTAATGAAAATGCGGTCACTTTAAATGGCTCTAAATGCCTTTAGTGACGTGACATGTGGCCAAGTATGGTGACCCATACTCGGAATTAGTGCTCTGCATTTACCCATCCTAAGTCCTTTGGGTTACGAGTCCAACTCTCTAACCATTAGGCCAGACTTTATATGTGACAACAGCAATAATGAAAGCAATGGAAACTGGCTGCATGTGCAGTTTAAATCACTGGTATATAGAGGTTTATTCCTCTTGTTGTATGAGATAGGCAAGGTTGAACCGTGCCTGCAAGGCGTTTGAATCCTCTGTTGCTTCTATCAGACATGACACATGGTTGCCATGTTATGTGAACGTTTCACTGCTGGGAGGCCATTAGTGCCCTACAGAAGCTAATGCCTTTAGTGACGTGACATGTGGCCAAGTATGGTGACCCATACTCGGAATTAGTGCTCTGCATTTACCCATCCTAAGTGCACACACACAGCAGTGAACACACACACTGTGAACACACACCCGGAGCAGTGGGCAGCCATTTATGCTGCAGCGCCCGGGGAGCAGTTGGGGGTTCAGTGCCTTGCTCAAGGGCACCTCGGTCCTGGTATTGAAGGTGGGAGAGAGAGCGCCCCCCCCACCCACAATCCCTGCCGGTACGAGACTTGAACCCGCAACCTTTGGGTTACGAGTCCGACTCTCTAACCATTAGGCCAGACTTTATATGTGACAACAGCAATAATGAAAGCAATGGAAACTGGCTGCATGTGCAGTTTAAATCACTGGTTTATAGAGGTTTATTCCTCTTGTTGTATGAGATAGGCAAGGTTGAACCGTGCCTGCAAGGCGTTTGAATCCTCTGTTGCTTCTATCAGACATGACACATGGTTGCCATGTTATGTGAACGTTTCACTGCTGGGAGGCCATTAGTGCCCTACAGAAGCTCATTCATATGTATCATTGAAACACTAGCTTGCCTTTTCTCCACAGACTTGGCTAATATTTGGCCAGAGGATACCCTGCTGTTTAGTGCCTCGAAGTATTTTTTATAGTATTTCAGTATTTTTTATACTAGGAAAAAAAATCTTTAAAGTTATCATTGTAATTGTAGCCTAATAATAATATGTATAATAATGCATAGTAATACGTATGAATGGAATTTTTATTAGGATCTTTGAGTCCAAAAGTGTTGTGAGCAAAAACTGCATGAACTGTAATCAGATCAAGTAAAATATAATTTTTTACAAATATTTATTTAGTTAAAGGTTTATATATATATATATATATATATATATATATATAATATTATTATTAAATTCATTACATGTAAGACATTTTCAATAAAAGAGACAGAAGGTCAAAATGCATATATTATCACTTTTTATATTATAAATTAAAATACTGATTTTGGCATAATAACAATAAAGTAATGTTATTATGAATTCATTATTATTGTATTTTTCTTATGTATGATTCTATATAAAATCTTATTTTATTGTTTTCTGTCACCAGAAGTTATTATTTTTTTCTTTCTTATTTTTTTCATATTAAATGTATGTAGGTGTGAGATGTTTCCATTAGGATCAAAAGTTTTGTGAGCAAAAACTGCATGCACTTTAATTATATTACAGAATAAATTAAAATATGATTTTTAAAAGGTTTGTGTTTATATAGTGACAGATATGATCTTCTTCTTCTTCTTAATCATATTCTTGTTAAATTCAGTACATGCATAATATATGTGTAAGAAATTTCTTAATAAAAGTTGCCTTAAATTTGCTTTAATTTATTATATCAATATTTGTACATTAGAATTAAAACCCTAATTTTGGCATATAACAATAATAATATTTAAATTTTTATTCAAATTATTATTAAAATTTATTCAGTATCTAATATTTTTTATTTTAGACTTCATAGTCTTCTTCCAAATTTTTCCATCCATCTATCTATCTGTCTATCTATCTATCTATCTATACACACACACATGAATAAATGTATGTAGGTGTGAGAACTTTTCATTTGTATAGTTCTGGAGGACTTTTCATGTGTTTATCTGATGGCATTTATCATCCTTTGTGTGTGTTCAGCTGTGGTGTTTGTTACCATTTGGTTTCCAGTTTCTGAGAATGGGCATGAGTGACAAGACTCTGAACATACAGAACAGAACTCTAAGTAACCGCCTATTAGAGTCTGAACTCGTCATGGGGGGACAGATCAGCTGTCCTTGCTGTGCATGTCATTACCACATCACCATACGGCCAGAAAAGAGCGCTGATCGAAGCCACCCGCCAGGTGTGTTCTGAACATCTATGACAGTCGAGGGTTTAGCAAATCACTAGGTATGTTAAGATGAATACACCCCCCCCCCCCCCCC
>NW_015505295.1:479867-528404 GCF_001515645.1 Sinocyclocheilus grahami
AAAACACTAGGTTTGTTAAAAAGAAAACACCCCCCCCCCCCCCACACACACACACACACATACATACACTAGCATCACCTCACTCACTAACATCACACACACTATCCTGTTCTGTTCTCGACTTCAGAATGCGCTGTTGCCATGGTGACGGAATGGCGCACGCTCTGTCTTGCTTTCTCTCTATTCTCTTTTTCTTTATATATCCCTCGCTCTTCCCGCGGATGTATGGGAGACGTAACAATCTAGATTCCCCGCTCACCTGGATCAAATACATGTACTGCTTTCATGATAATGATCATTTAATGGCAAGAATGCAACATCAAGCTGTTTTTTCTTTCCTCCAGCGTGCACCTTAAACATGTTCTGTCTCTTTCAGCTCTGTTCTCATCGTTTGTTTCTCCTCAGGAGGAGAAGCAGTAGGATTCCTGCCATGAAATCTCTCTAAGAGGAGAAAAGCAGCGAAACCTAGAAAATCTACACCCACCCACGGGCAGGAGAGAGAGAGAAAGAAAGAAAGAAAGAAAGAAAAAGAGCGAGAGAGAGAGTGAGCGGAGGGGAGCGTGAAAGAGGGGGGGAATAAAGAGCGAGGGATAACAGTCGATGGATGCTGCTTGGACGCTCTGGTCGGTACAATATTTAGTGACAAGGACCGGAGAGCTGCAGGGATGGATGGGAAGGGAAGACACATTCCTCCAGGTAATCAGATCTCATTAATGGCCGCCGGTGCTGTGTCTGTGTCACCACCGTGTCTCATGCTTGTTGTCATGTTTAGTGAAATGCTTTTGAGTGAGGGTCTGAACGAGTTCTGCTGGGTGACGGCATCATTTTCAGCTTGCTGTTGTCTTACCAGGGAACTTTCTTGCAGACGACTTCAGATCTCCAAAAGTGTTCATTGTCAGTATAACGGCTTGGTTTCTCATGATTGAGTTCATTGTGTTCGTTTGTTACTCAACTCTCTATTTGGAATACTTGATTGGTCAATTGTGGAAACTGAGCTGTAAAATGTTTTTATATAATATTTGACTGTTGTTCATGGTAACATGCGAGTTGCTACTTTCATGTCACTCAGATTGAAGACATTGCTATATTGTAACGAAACATTTGAGCTAACTAATCAAAATAACCTTGAATTTCAGAAAATAATACGTATATATAATTTATAATATATATAATAAACATTCTAAAATTAATTCTTATATATATATATATATATATATATATATATATATATATATATATATATGAAATAATTATTATATTAATATTATACATTAATATAATATTAATATTGCAAATAAATATACATAAATATTATATTTATTATATATATATAGAGAGAGAGAGAGAGAGAGAGAGCGCAAGAGTGAGTGTTGTTGCACATTGTAATCAACTATTTTTCATAACATAAACTTCAAGTTCATCTACAAGTAAAAAATATAATAATCATTCAAATCACTCAGTATATCCATTTCCACATTTATTTATTTTTAGTAAGTATCAATTTAATAAGTAGCATTAACGTACATGTAAAAGTTTAGCGTTTATATTTTTTGATAATTACTAGCTGGCTGTTGAGATTCTATATATAGAATTTATTTTATATATATTTTATGTAGAATATATAGAATATTTAATATATATATTTTTAGCTATTTTTGTTTTTCATGTCAATGAATAATTTGGTTCTTTTTGAATTTGCACAAAAATGAAGATTCATCTGTCCATAATTAGGAAATGGTGGCCGTGTATATTCAATCTCATTTGTAATCACTGTTAAGTGTTTTTTAAGTGTTGTATTAAACACAAAACGTCAGTCACATGATTGCACTCATATGCTCTGTAATATAGCACTGTCTGAGAACTATTTTAGATTCACTGAACAGAGATTTTGGTTCAACTATTTAATTTTTGCGGTAAACATTCACTGGACATATTTAGCTGTATTAATCAGAAACAACCAACTGCAAGGAATCAATGGACCATATCCCTAAATATCTTTCGTCCAGAACAACATGCTTGAACTGCTCCTTATAAAAGATCTATCCATGCAAAGAAATGCTCAGTTACAACTGTCTCGTGACTGTTCACAGTTACTGCCTGGCAACTACGTGCCCAGTGGAACTGTGAGCAGTTTGGTTATGATCTAAAAGCTATGACCTTTTTGACCTCTCTATTTCTTTAAGGTATATTCAGATGTTGCATTGGTATTTGCTCATGATCGTAGTAACCTATATTTGGACAGGCTGATGTCATTTGTGCATCTTATGAGGACAGCTCCGAATGTCCTCATAAAATGCAACTGATCTCCCAGCACTCGATATGTCCTGCAGGATCACACATTCATCTACTTCTTCTTGTAACCTTGGGCTCCGATTACAATCTTTCTTCATGTTTTTTATTCATACCCAATTTTAACACTGTCCACTTCACCCAGCTTTCTGTTCACACTCTCTTAGCCGCTCATTTAACCGTGTCTCTGTTCCCGACTCCAGCCATGGTGTGGTGCGAGCGGGGAATTCAGGTGCTTCTCACCACTGTGGGAGCATTCGCAGCCTTCGCCTTGATGACCGTGGCCATTGGCACGGACTACTGGCTGTACGCTCGGGCCTTTATCTGCAACAGCACTGCCAACTCCTCTCAGGATGACCCCCACAACAAGGACAAGAAGGATCCTGGAGCCCTCACCCACTCCGGCCTCTGGAGGATTTGCTGCCTGGAAGGTAAGTGAACGGCTGTGTTTGTGTGTGGGGGCGAAGGAATGGGTCATGTATGTATGTAAGGAGGAAATGATGCATGAAGGAGGTCCCCACCTGTGCAGTTTGTGAAAGTGATTCATGGAAGTTATATTGCGGAAGGAGAAATGGTTGGATTTGAGATTGTGTTATACGGTCTGGACGACCGACCTTACATTTGAGTTCTTTTTTGCAGCTCTGTTTTGATCAATGCCACTTAATAGACATTTTTAGAGGAGCAGTTCAAGTGCTCAAGAGCTTTTTCAAGTGCATTTTATGAATAACCATGAATTAACCTGTTGTGAAATATAGTTGGGATCAGTAAGATGCATTTATTTGATCAAAAATACAGTAAATCAGTAATAATGTGAAAATATTTTTACATTTTCAGGAGCCATAATTCTAGTCTTCAGTGTCACATGATCCTTCAGAAATCATTCTAATATGCTGATTTAATGATTAAGAAACTTTTATTATTATTATTAATGTTAAAAAAGTTGTGCTGCTTAAAATGTTTTGTGAAAACCATGATTTTCTCCCCCAGGATTCTTTAATAAATTGATTTTTTTTTCATTTATTTGAAATAGAAATCTTTTGTAACATTGCAAAAATCAATTTAATGTATCCTTGCTGAATAAAAGTATTAATGTCCTAAATTAAAAGTACTGCTCCCAATTCTATAATTTTACATATCTTATATTTTTTTTCAGTCTTTTACAACATTTAAATCGCAATTTAAAAGAAATCAGAATCAAATCGTTGCAGAATTAAGTAGTGAGGTGACAAAATTCACAAAATAACATGGCCTCAAATGCCTTATTTGTTTGGCAAAACGACTACAAAATAATAAAAATATTAAGGACACAAATTCTCTTTGAAATTTTATCACATGATCACAATCAGTCTACAAATGTCAACTTGCGATTAAATTTTGGCTTCCACGTGAAAGCATTTTTTTCTCCATTAGGATCTGTTTCTTCCTGACTGCAGTCATATTTATTCACTCTTAAAAAAAACTTAAGTTAGCACATGTAGTACATTTTTTAGATTTAAGAAGCTTGTTGTTACAGAGGAAACAACACCAGGGCACTGAGTCAGAACCCTAACACAAACTGATTTCACTGTCTAGCTTTAGGGTTACTTTAAAGTTATCAAAAGCATTGTGGGAAGCGCTGCCTCCAGATCCTTTTAACCATTGCGCTCTGCAATGCAGGGTATCCATGTTAAGCTAGTTGTTTTAACAGTAGTTGCTCTAGCCAGGTCTCAAGAGACAGGTTTGAAACAAAAATGGGCTGTATTGTTTCCATTTGCATTAGAAACCTAGAAGAGTGCATGTCAATGGCTATGATTATGTGGTGAGTCATCGCAGGTCAAAGGTGCCATGCTGCTCTCTCGTTGCATTTGCAGCATAATCAAACCAGACAAAAACAAAGTCATTTTGACTTATTATTGCTCACTTTGGTTCTCTGCTTTATATAGTGCAAACTGATCTGTTTTTTAAGGGAAATTCTTTACTAATAGTGTTTCTTACAAAATGGCACTGTCCACTATATATGTGACCCTGGACCACAAAACCAGTCATAAGGGTACATTTTTTGAAATTGAGAATTATACATCATCTAAAAGCTCAATAAATAGCTTTCCATTGATGTATGGTTTTGTTAGGATAGGACAATATTTGGCCGAGATACAAATATTTAAAAATCTGAGGGTAATACTGAGAAAATCGCCTTTAAAGTTGTCCAAATGAAGTCCTTAGCAATGCATACTGAACATGATATTTACTTAATATCCTAAATTTTTGGCATAAAAGAAAAATCGATCATTTTGACCCATACAATGTATTGTTGGATATTGCTACAAATATACCCGTGCTACTTATGACTAGTTTTGTGGTCCAGGGTCACATATTGCATTTAAAATATTAATACTTTTTGCAATAAGAGTTCTGTTGCAAAAGCCTCTACACATAAGTGTCATATTTCACTTTTCGGACTGTTTTTCAGACAGATTTTTTTCAACTAATTTATTTATTTATTTACCATGGAACTGTAGATTCTGTGTTCCCAGTGAAAACCCAAAGGTAAAACAGTTTCATAGAAATATTAATGCCGTCTTGGTCATCCTTGTATACTAGAAAAGCAAAAATAGGAATAAAATAGGGGGGGGGGGGGGGGGGGATTAAACATTCTCGTTTGCCATCTTGTAGCATGAAACGAAAACAGGAAGCACTGGGAGACACTGGGCATATGCAGTGCATCAACATGTTGTCTGAAGTGAATGGTTTATATCATACAGGAGAGCACTGCATGACGCCTTTGACCTGGGGTGACTCACAGCCATTGACATCTACTCTGAATCCATTTCCAACAAAACACCTCACAGACTGTTTGACTGAACTCCATTCAGACACCTTTTTTTTTCTTTTAGCCTTTTGTCAGTTTTATTTATAGGGATATTGAGAAATAAGACAGGAAATGATTAGGGGAGACTGGACTGAGCAATGTTGCAGGCTAAACTCAAACAAAGTTACCCAAGCAAGTGTTGCGTCACCCATTTATTTTAGTTTGTTCAGAATTGACACTTTTGAATGATCTCTCTCTTTGATTCTCTTTAGGATTGAAGAGAGGAGTATGTTCCCAGATTAATCATTTCCCAGAGGATGCTGATTATGATCAGGATGCTGCAGAGTACCTTTTACGTGAGTCAGGAGTGTTGATTTGTGCATGTTTTATGGACTATAACTGATTTTTACATTATAAACACAGGGGTATGGGAAAAATCAATGCATCTGAACATATGTTTTTTGACATTTATTGTTTGTTTTATTTTATCTTCTCAGGTGTAGTCAGGGCCTCCAGTATATTTCCTATCCTCAGTGCCATCTTATTGCTGCTAGGTGGAGTGTGTGTGGCTTCTAGTCGGTTCTACAAGACCAAAAGACACATCATTTTGGGAGCAGGCATTTTGTTTGTAGTGGCAGGTAATATTTCTCATAGTTGTAGAATCCTAATTTACAGTCATTTGTGATGGGGTGAATTCACTAAACTTTTTTGACGATTTTGTGTGCCGTATTTCCATGTCTTATTCACTAATTACCTACAATCCAGCAAATTATATCAGTGTTGTTATTATTATTAACTAGAACTTCTGTAAAACTAAAGCTATTGAAAATATTTTCATTAATTAAATAAAAAAATAAATATTAGATTAAAAACTTCAATATGTTGCATTGGCAAGTAACTGAAATTTAAGTACTAAAATTACTAAAAATAAATGAAATTTTAAAAAGTTAAAAAGCTTACTAAAAATGATAAAAACAACAAAATTACAAAAATTTTAACTAAAACTAAAATGAAACTTAAAATATAAAAATAATTTAATTCAAAATGTTAATAAATACTATTAGTATATAAATAATAGTAAAATAACAATGATTTAAATAAAAAATGTCATTATTTAAGTCAAAGTATTAAATGTTAAAAATAATTAAATGTCAACATTTAATCCATTGTCATTCTTTTCAGAAAATCACACCTCATTTCTATGCAAACTAAGTTTATTATAGAACATTATTCAAGTCAGCGCTATTAGCCTGGTGTAATTTATATTTGGCTGTCATGATTAGAGATTTTATAAACAGAATTTAGTTTCAACAAACTACGACACCAACAGGTGTGAATTCACCCAAAGTGTTTAAATCCTTGCTTTGTATTAAAAATAAAACTGCTGACCTAAACAAACAAGCAAAAAATAAATTTTGTCTTAAATTGATCCAGGCCTGAGCAACATCATAGGTGTCATTGTATACATCTCGGCGGCGCTCAGCGACATCTCTCCCAAAAAGGACGAGGACAAGAAATGGCACTACTCCTACGGCTGGTCCTTCTACTTCGGCGGCCTGTCGTTTATCCTGGCGGAAGTAGTGGGCGTGCTGGCCGTCAACATCTACATCGAGCGCAACAAAGAACTGCGCTGCCGCTCGCGCACCGACCTCTTCCGCAGCACGACCTCGGCCGTGTTACGCCTGCCAGGATACCGCTTCCGCCGGCGCTCCTCCCGCTCCAGCTCGCGGTCCACAGCGGAGCCGACCCGCTCCCGCGAGCAGTCCCCCACCTCCGCCATCTCTCCCAAGAACTTCGGCCCGCCCCTGGCCACCGGCCCACCGCCCTTTTCAGTAGCCACGCTTCCCAATCCGCACAAACACTCCGGAGGAGGCATGGGGGATATATCCATGTACACGCTCGGCAGGGAAGGTAAGCCGCCCATGTACGGTACAGTCGACCGTGCCACGCTCTACCAGCTGCACAATTACTTTCCGACGAAGGAGGGCGGCGGCGGAGCGCTCATGACGGGAACGCTGCCTTCTCTCTCCAAGTCGAACCTGGCTGCGTCGACCAACGCCACCCTCAACACCTCGTCTTCCTCCGGACCCCAGCAGGCGCCGCTGTCCGCCGGCTCCTCCGCCACCATGGAGAGGGATCGAGGGATGGGAACCTTGGATCGGCTTGGTAAAGGAGACAGTTCAAACACTAACACTCTCAACAGGAGAACAACACCTGTGTAACGAAAGGCTGGAGGGGGGCGGTAAGAGAGTGGCGGGGAAAACAAGTGATTACATGAACTGGAAGTAAAGGGGGAGGGAAAAAAAGAGCAAGAAAGGGCTGAGAAACGAAACAAGGTCCGCTTGCAAGACGACAAAGAAGTGAATAAGAAGGCAATACACCCTCTTTTTTCTCGTTTTTGAACATGGTGACTTGAGTAACAGAATTCCATCCGCACTTCTTATTGATTCATGTTGAAATAATCGATGTGTGTGATGGTGATCTTTCGGTTCTTCGAGCTCTTTCAATTCCAGTGCTTTATCATCAGGTTATATCTGTAACTTATTTAGCATTCCAATATAGTTTATGTTTTTCTTTTTTATTATGCTAATTGTTATTGCTGGGTTAACTTATACATTATACATTTTTATCAAGGAATTTTGTTTTTGCACAATTATCCATTTTATTTTATTTCCTCTCGATTGATAAATTCAAACTGTGATTTTTTTCTTGCACATGTTGACACTATATTTCACTATGTCATTCAGTGTCAAGCATGTGTTAATTATGCGAGAGTGTGACGATTATTATTATTATTATTATTATTATGATATTTTTTAGTTTTTACAAAGATTGTTAATATTTAGATCTGTGGAATCTTTCATTGTAACCGTAAGTGTACAAATAGTTAAGTCTTCATATAAATATATTTGATTTATTTATCATATTAACAGTCTTAATATTGTTACGATGGGATAATAATTATAATGAACTACTTTTGAGACTGAAAGTCAAAAATGTGAAGAAGAAAGAGACAGAATACAGAAGTGAAAGGCATTCATTCCAGGGGAGCAATACATATACCTAAAAAACCTCACCAGAAAAGACAAAAAAATCTATTAAATATATAGTATATTATGAATATAAATATATATATAAAATTGTGTGTGCGTGTGTGTGGAAAAACTTTTTGGTAAAATAAAATATATTCTATGAATGTGTAAAACTGAGATCTATGTGCATACTGTTAGCAGTTTTGACTGCAGCATATTATTTTCATGTTTATTTGTAACTTTGTATGCATGATTCATACCTAATATATGATATATTCATAATGCTCTGCTTTTTTCCTTTGTGTGCATCGCGTTTATGTGCTCATGCGGATGGATTTGGGATGACGAGGGTCAAAAGGAAGGTCATCATCAAGACCCAGAAAACTAGAAAGGGATCTGATACACCACACTTTATACACACATATTTACATAATAAACAGACATTTATCCTCTAATTAAGTTATTTTTTACCAGTCTACAACTATGAGAAGTGCAAAATGTCTATCCAAGAGGACAGCTGTACACCACCTGGTAATCATCGCCAGTGACATCCCTGAGACATATTATGCCCCTTTTTACAATATGTAATATAAGTCTCTGGTGTCCCCAGAATGTGTCTGTGAAGTTTCAGTTCTAAATACTCCACAGATAATTTATTATATCATTTTGAAAAAGTCTATTTTGAGTGGAAGCAGAAACACGCTGTTTTTCGGGCCTATCTCTTTAAATGCAAATGAGCTGCTGCTCCCGGCCCCCTTTTCAGAATAGAGCTGTGCCATTACAGCTTGTACTTGCTAAAAACATCTGTTTTGGTTCTGATTATCATGTTTATTGCGCTGAAATCATGCGTTTTAAACCATATGAGTTTAAACTTCAGATATACGGTTTTCTGAGCGCACACATCTGAAGCACACGGACAGAAAGCCGTATTTCCCAGGATTCTGGCATAACCTTCTCTGGAAAGGCTGCCTTTGAATTTGGCCAGAATGAAGTATCTAAAAAGGCCTTAAAAATACTGTCTAGGTAGACAGCCAAACACCCAAGCCTTCAGGAGACGCACACACATGAATAGAGTAATTAGAAAGAAAGCAACGCGTTATTGCCTGCATCTAGCTCAAGGGAAGGACATGACTGAAAGAGACAATTCTCCAGAGTGTCACGTTCACTTTTATTTATATATATATATATTTTTAAATGCTGTCTGAGGGGCCTCATTTGTTCGTGCGTGTCCATCCACTCCTACACAGATATTTAGTCCTAGGCGCCCTTACTGTACATACCTTTCAGAGAAGTGTCAGGCAATTAAAATTCACCTGCGCTTCTGTTCAAGAGAGCTGTCATCAATCTGAGTTACAGTTTGAATCCGGACCAACAGCGCTCCTGTCCAAACCACATGCATACAAAACAAACAGCAGCAATACACATCTAAAGAAGTAGTTCAGGATCAAGCTCTACCACACACAACACACTAACACAATAATAATTATTATTTAAAACACAGCAAAATTTACTTTTTTTCACTATCATATACTAATAAAACTAGTATTTTTTCCCCTGGAAAAGTCAGATTTTCATGATATGTCACCTTTAAAGGGCACCTACATAGTCAGTTGGCTTTTCAGAAAACTAAGTGACTATTTGAAATGTTTTTCTCAGTAAGCTTCTAATGTGAAGCACACATTCCTTGACATTAGCATTTCGCTAATGAAGCAATACTCAGCATATAAGCATAAAACATACACAAATACACAAATTAGATTGATAGAATGAGATATATATATATATATATATATATATATATATATATATATATATATATATATATATATATATATGTAATCCGTATTTCCCAGGATTCTGGCATAACCTTCTCTGGAAAGGCTGCCTTTGAATTTGGCCAGAATGAAGTATCTAAAAAGGCCTTAAAAATACTGTCTAGGTAGACAGCCAAACACCCAAGCCTTCAGGAGACGCACACACATGAATAGAGTAATTAGAAAGAAAGCAACGCGTTATTGCCTGCATCTAGCTCAAGGGAAGGACATGACTGAAAGAGACAATTCTCCAGAGTGTCACGTTCACTTTTATTTATATATATATATATTTTTAAATGCTGTCTGAGGGGCCTCATTTGTTCGTGCGTGTCCATCCACTCCTACACAGATATTTAGTCCTAGGCGCCCTTACTGTACATACCTTTCAGAGAAGTGTCAGGCAATTAAAATTCACCTGCGCTTCTGTTCAAGAGAGCTGTCATCAATCTGAGTTACAGTTTGAATCCGGACCAACAGCGCTCCTGTCCAAACCACATGCATACAAAACAAACAGCAGCAATACACATCTAAAGAAGTAGTTCAGGATCAAGCTCTACCACACACAACACACTAACACAATAATAATTATTATTTAAAACACAGCAAAATTTACTTTTTTTCACTATCATATACTAATAAAACTAGTATTTTTTCCACAGAAAAACACTGACAACACAAAATTTGGTCACAAAGTAAAATTAAATTAAACAGTAAATTTCATGCATCCACACCAATGGGTGTCATTCAGCATGATGACGTTTAATATTCCTGATAACCTCTGTTGTCCCATTTAGCCACTGGTTAGCAAGACCAAGGGATGAAGAAGAGCCTGTAAAATGTGAGTTTGTTTGCAAGTTACTGGCTGCATCTGAAATTTTATATTTTCGGGAACATTAAAAAGGTTTGTTCATAGTGCTGCGGTGATGAAATTTTTTGTCCAACCTAGAAGTTAGCATCACCATGGTTCCCTCAACAAAAGAATAGTTTGCAAGAGCGCGATAATACAAAACAGTGAGGCTGTAAAAGCAGACTAGTGAATAGATTTGTTTACCTGTTCAGCATGATGACGTTTAATATTCCTGATAACCTCTGTCGTCCCATTTAGCCACTTGTTAGCAATCTCCTTTTTTAAGACACATCACTGATGTATTTTATGTCATAAAATAAAACATGAAAATATCTTGGCTTGTGTTCACCACAGACCTTATTTTAGGCATTTAAACAAAAACCCATTTAAAAAAAACAATTGATTTCAGGACGTAGGACCAGAAGTGCAAAAATGCCAACTCATTTCTGGGTTTGGCCTACAAAAATATGTCGATTTACAACTCCTTTCCCATGGCCTCATGGATAGTAAATTGTCCATAGTATGCATATATAAAAATCTGGGCGGATTAATACAAAAAATAAAATCAGATGCACTGCTAATACAGGTGCATCTCAATAAATTAGAATGTCATGGAAAAGTTCATTTATTTCAGTAATTCAACTCAAATTGTGACACTCGTGTATTAAATAAATTCAGTGCGGACAATCTGAATTAGTTTAAATCTTTGGTTCTTTTAATTGTGATGATTTTGGCTCACATTTAACAAAAATCCACCAATTCACTATCTCAACAAATTAGAATACTTCATAAGACCAATAAAAAAAAACTTTTTTAGTGATTCGTTGCCCTTCTGGAAAGTATGTTCATTGAATGTACATGAACTCAATACTTGGTAGGGGCTCCTTTTGCTTTAATTACTGCCTCAATTCAGCGTGGCATGGAGGTGATCAGTTTGTGGCACTGCTGAGGTGGTATGGAAGCCCAGGTTTCTTTGACAGTGGCCTTCAGCTCATCTGCATTTTTTGATCTCTTGTTTCTCATTTTCCTCTCGACAATACCCCATAGATTCTCTATGGGGTTCAGGTCTGGTGAGTTTGCTGGCCAGTCAAGCACACCAACACCATGGTCATTTAACCAACTTTTGGTGCTTTTTGGCAGTGTGGGCAGGTGCCAAATCCTGTTGGAAAATTAAATCAGCATCTTCAAAAAGCTGGTCAGCAGAAGTCCAAAATTTCTTGGTAAACGGGTACAGTGACGTTGGTTTTCAAAAAACACAATGGACCAACACCAGCAGATGACATTGCACCCCAAATCATCACAGACTGTGGAAACTTAACACTGGACTTCAAGCAACTTGGGCTATGAGCTTCTCCACCCTTCCTCCAGACTCTAGGACCTTGATTTCCAAATGAAATACAAAACTTGCTCTCATCTGAAAAGAGGACTTTGGACCACGGGGCAACAATCCAGTTCTTCTTCTCCTTAGCCCAGGTAAGACGCCTCTGACATTGTCTGTGGTTCAGGAGTGGCTTAACAAGAGGAATAAGACAACTGTAGCTAAAACTGAAATAAATGAACTTTTCCACGACATTCTAATTTATTGAGCTGCACCTGTAATTTCACCTAATATACAGATGCATCTCAAAAAATGTTAATATGATGGAAAAAATTTTTTTTAACTTATTTCAAAAAGTTAAACTTTCATATATTCTAGATTAATTACATGTAAAGTAAAACATTTCAAACGTTTTTTTTTTTTAATTTAGATGATTAGAGCTTATAGCTCATGAAAGTCAAAAATCCAGTATCTCAAAATATTAGAATATTTCATAAGATCAATCAATCAAAAAAAAGGATTAGCAAAACAGAAAAGTTCAAGTTCTTTAAAGTGTGTTCATTTATGCACTCAATACTTGGTCGGGGCTCCTTTAGCACAAATTCCAGCATCAGTGAGGTGTGGCATGGAAGCGATCAGCCTGTGGCACTGCTGAGAACTATTGAGCCTTCAGCTCATCTGTATTGTTGGATCGACTGTTTCTCATCTTTCTCTTAAAAATATCCCATAGATTTCATATGAGGTTCAGGTCAGGCATATTGGCTGGCCAATCAAGCACAGTAATATCATGGTCAGCAAACAACTTGGAAGTGGTTTTGGCACTGTGGGCAGGTGCTAATGTTCTGCTGGAAAAGGAAATCAGCATCTCCATAAAGCTTGTCAGCAGATGAAAGCATAAAGTACTCCAAAATCTCCTGGTAGACGACTGCATTGACACTGGACTTGATAAAAACACAATGGACCAACACCAGCAGACGTCAAGGCACCCAAATAATCACTGACTTCGGAAACTTCACATTGGACTTCAAGCAGCTTGGATTCTGTGCCTCTCCAGTCTTCCTCCAGACTCCAGACCTTGATTTACAAATGAAATGCAAAATTTACTTTTATCTGAAAAGAGGACTTTGGACCACTGAGCAACAGTCCAGTTCTTTTTCTCTTTAGCCCAGGTAAGATGCTTCTGACGTTGTTTCTGTTTCAGAAAGGGCTTGGTAGCCCTTTTCCTGAATACGTCTGAGCATGATGACTCTTGATGCACTGACTCCAGCTTCAGTCCACTCCTTGTGCAGCTCTCCCAAGTGTTTGAATCGGCTTTGCTTGACAGTATTCTCAAGCTTGTGGTCATCCCTGTTGCGTGTGCACCTTTACCTAGCCAATTTCTTCCTTCCAGTCAACTTTGCATTTAATATGCTTTGATACAGCACTCTGTGAACAGCCACCCCTTTCAGTAATGACCTTCTGTGACTTCCCTCTTTGTGGAGGGTGTCAATGATTGTCTTCTGGCCATTGCCAAGTCAGCAGTCTTCCCCATTATTGAAGTTTCAAAGAACAAGAGAGACCTGGAATTTATACTGTAGAGATGATCATTTAATGAAACTCAAATGTAAATATTCTGATATTTTGAGATACTGGATTTTTGAGTTTCATGAGCTGTAAGCTCTTATCAAAATTAAAACAAAAAAAGTTTTAAATTTTTACTTTACATGTAATGAATCTAGAATATATGAAAGTTTAACTTTTTGAAATAAGTTAAAAAAAATAAGAACTTATTTTTTTTAGATGCACCTGTATAGGGAAGTAGGCATTTTCAGACATGTCTATTAGCTTTTAAGGTCATCTATATCGTGTGTACATATATGCATCTATATGTTCTCCTAAAAGTTGACAAAGTTAGCTTGTAGCAGATTGACACATTTAAAGTTTACCGTCTTTCTCTTTTAGAAAACCAGACCAAAAATATTTATGACTCATCCTGAATCATTAACGTTTACAAATTTATATCCAATAATATATTCTTTAGAATAAAATGTCCTACCTACTAATACTACCTGCTTTTGACTAGCATTAGCAAGTAGCAAATAATGATTCATAACTGTGACGTAAACTAGAGGCTACTAGCTATTTAAAGAAATACGTCGTCACAAGAAAACTACACTCGTCAAGCATTTTCTTGGGGTCTTTAGGATCAGGTATCTCAAGCGTCGGAATACCGGTAGCGATCATTAGCAGGCTGAAGGTGTGTGAACTGTAAGCGCAGAGTTTTCAGAGGTCAAACCAACAAAGGCAGAGTTTAAAGATAGGCCGAACATAAACAAGCTGTAACTCATCAGAAGATTAAGTTGCCATGTGGCCTGCAGATTTATCTAGGTCACACTGAAGGTAAAGACACCTGATATGTAACCAAAGCTGAACTGAAGTAGAACATCCATGCCATACTGGTGCCAGTCAATGTGTAGGTGTAAATGAAACTAGTTATACCGATGGTCTTTATTTTACGAGAGGCTTGGGTGGCTCTGTAAAAGAGAGGATCCGCACTTCTAATCCATGTTTGTGTTGCTTACATCCTCTGGAGCGCGATTGGCCACGCTCTAAATTTAGAGGAAGCAGAAGGGAGGAAATGAGATGAGTGGGATGAACAGGGAGATGGAAATCTGGAAGGAGGTCAAAAAAGAAAATGACATGTGTTTCTGTGTGACAGAAAGAAACAAGGTATAAAGGCAAGGTGGTTGATGTTTTATTCTTTATGATAAATTTGCATTAATTCAAGTCAGGAGAGGAATCACTTTCACTCGATGATTGGCACACACAGTAATGCATATCAAGTGAGCATGCCAAACATCCGAAACGGATGGATGGAAATAGGCAATTGAATCTTGGATTCGGCATGGATGTCATTTCACATATCTTACAAATACTGAAGTGCATGTGTAGTCTGCACATTTACAAGTGCTCCAATGCAGGAGAGATCGACAGCAGACAAAACACGATTTAGCATAAGAATCAAAGCATGCACATATTTGCACCACTCTTTTTTATGAACAAGGCATTGATATCACACTTTGACTTAAGAACTTTGAAGTCAAAAATTATACAACTAAAAAACTACACCTGATAATAATATAATATAATATAAAATAATATAATATACAAGCAGAGAATAGATGGATATTATATTATGTTATGTTATGTTATGTTATGTTATGTTATGTTATGTTATGTTATGTTATGTTATATTATATTATATTATGTTATGTTATGTTATGTTATGTTATGTTATGTTATATTATATTATATCAATCCATCCAATTTCTCCATCATATAATATAATATGCACAAAATTAAAATATCAAAATATTTACTTAAAATTCACTAAGAAAATATTTGAATACAAAAATGTGCTATTTTTATTCAGTCAGACAATAAAAAATTTAGAACAAGATTCAATGCATACACAGATCTTTACCACTCTTTATTTATAAATATGCTCTAATATCACACTTTGTTATAATTCATTTGTTAACAGCCATGTGTACAGTAAGACCTTTGAAGTCAAAATGTATAAAACTAAAATACTATACCTGAAAGGATATATAATATAATATAATATAATGCACAAAATTAAAATATTTATTTAAAATTCACTCACAAATATTTGAATACAAAAATGTGCAATTTCCATTCAGTCAGTAGTAAAAATCATGAAATTAGTCAGAACCAAAACCAGAAATGGAGCGTAGCGATAGTTCTGGCAGGCCATGTTAGTCAAGCTCGCATCAGCTGACACTCAGCTGATCCACGTCTACCTATAGGATCACGACACCAATCATAATTCCCTTTATTAGGTCCCTTCAGTCATTATTCAGCAGCTATCGCTTCACTCAGGAATTAATCACCCACCTCCATCCCCAGCTCCTCCTCTCGTCCAGTCAGGACTTGGCAGTGAATATATCATTGAGTCAGACCACTGAATCATGTTGTTAAAATAATCACGTAGAACATTAATGGTATTTGCTACATTTATCATTGAAGTTGGTTCTGTTCTGTTACCCTAGGTGGGGTATTCTGCTCTCCCTGCTCCTATCCATGCTAGGCTACGTGGATGGGCAGGGAGTGTTTGCCCAGAACAGAACCATTCCCCCAACCTAAAATGTATGCTAATCGTAAGTTATATTGATGATAGTGGTCCTGACAGAACTGATTATATTAATAACAGAACTACCAGAAAGACAGAAAACATTGCTTAAATGGGAAGAATTAGTCCCTTTGCAAAAAAAAAACACTGAAAGGCAAATTATCTGTTGAAAAATCCCAGTGTACATCATTGTGGTGCTGGAAGTCACTGCAGACTTGCAAAAATACTTTCATCAAAACATTATTTTGTTTAATAAAAAGGTCACATTAACAGGCTAAAAATAAATAAATAAAACGCTCAAAGTTTGACTTTTAATCCAGCGCCTTCCTAGTTCGGATTGTTGCATAATCTAGCCCAACTCAGTAGGAAACCTATTTCTGTCATGCACCAGAGGCAGCCAACAATGAAAGTTTCTCATTATTATGATCTGCTTTCCTCTAACACTTTCAATAACTGATTCTAGATCAGCATCAGTGTCAGCATTCACAATGGGAAGCCGCAGGAGCAGCAGCAGGAGCAGCAGCAGCAGCAGCAGCAGACGTTGGGGCTTTTAATTAATGCTTTTGATTTCAGTTCGTCTCTTGCTGTCATCAAGCGACCACCTCCAGATGAAGAGGGCTGGTCAGAAGCGGAGATGAATCAACTGGGCTTTTCACTGGTGCTGTCAGCTGCCAGAATAAAACCATGGATGAAACTCAAAACTAATGAAAAATTTTCATTAGAACTGGAAGCACCATCATGTAACTGAAGTTCCTTTTCAAAAACTAAACTGCCCTCTTTCTGAAAATTTGACAACATATTTCCACAGTTAAAACCAACACCTATCTTTTTCCAGAATATCAATTTCTCAGTATGTATACTTTTGCAAATCAGCCAGCACATTTGAATTTGTGTTCCTGTGAATAATCATCACTTTATTCGTCATTTATTTACAATGCTGCAGTTTTCTCCAAAAATAAATCAAATCAAATAAATTGAGTGATCATGTTGTTTTTCAAATATACAATTCCACACCGTTAATAAACAGTCAGTGTCGGACAGGAACAAAATAAATTCACTCATGTATCTCAAGTAGCTTTGTTATAGATTTCAAGTGGTTCTCTTATTTCCCCTAGTGACGAGACATGAAGCCTGTTTTCCACATCACAAAGGAGAAAAGATTCATATGTTTTTTGGATGTACTTTAGTGCCAAGACCAAATCAAAGCTTGAAAATGTCTGCATAAACATAAACATAAAAGCATAAATAAGCTTCATTTCTGTTACCTACAACTTCAATGGAAACCCAATGATGCCCATAATGACATTTATACCACAATTATATTTATGCCATAACTACAGTATGGATTCCAAAATTATAGTCCTAGATACTAAATATTATAAGTTTTCCTCAATTATACCTCAATAACAATCCTCATAAAAGGTTAAATATAACAGTATTCAGAACCTCAAGCTAAAGTCAACCAAAATATACAGCATCAAGTTTAACTAGGACATATCAGTTAAAAACATTAAAATAACAAAATGTATAGCTCAACCAATAGTTAAATATTGCACGAGTTTCCCAAAAAAGTGCTATTATGTTAAAGTTATGAGCTTATTATTTTAGGCATTCCATCCTAATAATACATGTACTCTATCAAAATGTCTGGCCCACTTCCTGTTACATTCCCAACAGCATCCTCTCTAGTGCCATCTTTTGCACAGTATAATCACATTGCCAACCATTGGTTTTATATATATACCCAGATTCACCAGGATGTACTGTTGTTGTCTGTTCCACTTTATCAAGAGGATTCCGTGCAAATCTGAATGAGAAGTGCACTTCAGCCCCCACACCACTAGATGTCACTGTTTTTCTTAGGTAAGCACTTTTGCCAAGGACTGTATGGAAGAGCAAGGACCAAGAACAAGACCCCGGCGACAATGACCAGAGCCCCAGCACAGCCCACACACGTCACTGACCATGACATTTCATGATGTAGAGGTATGGATTGGTCACTTGCTAAGAAAGACAGCACTGATTGGTGGAAGACTATGAGGCAGAGGAAGATTAAGACACCTGTGGAGAGACAGAGAGGAAAAAAAGAATACCATCAGATGTATACAAATTTATGTTGCTTGGCTTTTATTAGCAATATGGAATTAAGGGAATTGTCTTTTCTGAATGACCCTGCAGCATTTGTGTTAGCATACATTGTTTGGCTAGTTCTGCTTTTGAAAAAATAAAAAAATAAAATCTCGGCCTTAATGTTATTACTCCAAATTTATATATTTTTTTGTAACTTTGTGAAATTTCCTAGAAATTTCTACACCGTTTTTTTTTTTACATGTGTTTAGCATAAATGACTGTGATAGGAGTGAAACAACTCTGAAATATGTATTTTAAAGAAACAGACAACCCATAATAATATTAAAATCCGTGTATACACTAATGTTCAATGCTCGTGGTCAGTATGAGGCTTTTTTATTATTATTATTAACCTTTTTCAGCAATGATGTATTAAATAGATCAAAAGTGACATAGTAAAGATGTTTATAATGCTAAAAAAAAATCAAAAGCTAAACAAATGCTGTACTTTAGAAATGAAATGCGTCATGGTTTCCACAAAAAATATTAAGCCTAATAAACTGTTTTAACACTGATAATAAGAAATGTTTCTTGAGAAGCAAATGAATGATTTCTGAAGCACCATGTGACACTGAAGATAACTAATAAATTACATTTTAAAATATATATTTTAATTTTAACAATGTTACAATATTGCTGTTTAACTGTATTTCTGATCAAATAAATGCAGCCCTGGTGAGCATATGACACTTCTTACCGACACCAGACTTTTAAACAGTAGTGTATGAAGATTCCAAAGAATGAACTTAGTCCCTTTGGATAAAAGCATCATGTAAAATGCATTTGTAATATTTAGTTTAGAGGTGTTAGCCAATGGCATATAATGTTACCTGACAGTATGAAGCAAACTGCGGCTGGCTTCAAGAAGAACTGAACACCTTTGCTTACTGCCATGATAACGCAGATAGCTCCCATCACCATCAGGAAAAGACTAATGATAGCAAACATGGCCGACGCTACTGTCAAATCTGATGGGAGAAGAGGAGTCTTAACAAACAGCAGTAATATGATGGCATAATGCACACATACTGAGCTGAATTAACATTTAGAACATGCTTTGCTTTAAAGGTACACTCTGTAAGGCTTGGTTTACATTTTCTTCTTTGTTCCAGTTTTCTTAGACTTTATATTGACATGGATGCATAAATATTTATTAATTTCTGTGACTTCATACTTCTTTTTGTCTTTAAACTGTATTTAGTAATAAATATTTTTTTTCAGATTCAATACCAACTTTGTGTTGTTGTTGTTTTTAGGCGGTTTGCCATCATGAATGGGCCATTGAATGTGTTTCTGTGGCTGTCAATTTCAAGATACTCGTGTGCAGTAAGAGTACATCATTTTATTGACATTTCTTAAAAGTGAAAATCATTAACCTTTTAATTAGTACAGTATTACTGAGTGCACCTTTAAATATGTTTATACTGGTAATGTTCTTCAGAAAATGTTCTTACAATTTACAATAATGTTCCATTAGTTGAGAATGTAGAGCAATACATTTGTTACAGTATTTATTCATAATAGTTAATAAAAAATACAACTGTTCATTGTTAGTTCATGTTAGCTCAGGTCCATTAAATGATATTAACAGATACAACTTTTAATAATGTATTAGTAAATATTGGAATGATCACTTCAGAAATTAAATGTTTACATATATTTTTCATTGTTGGTTCATGTTAGGTAATGTTAACAAATAGAACCTTACTGTAAAATGTTACCGAAAACTGGTACAAAACTGGTGCAAAATACCTCAAGAATCTTTCTCTGTAGGAAATGTAATGTTTCATTTCTTCATTTATTGAAATATGTTCCATACCACCCTCATATTTTCTTAAAACTACAACGTAAAATGTGGTTGCCGGAATTTTACTGTAAAAAATACAGTAGCAACGTTTTAGGTTTTACGGTTTTAACTTAAATTTACAGTTCAATACCGTAATTTCAATAACTGATATCATGTTAATATACCAACCTATTGAAGTACTGAAATTAGTTTTGTACCTTTGTAATACACTGATAAACACCAAATGCAGGTGGTGATGAGAAAGTCACATGATGAACCAAAGCCCATCACAAGCAGCTTTTAAATAATAACAAATATAGAAGGTGCACAGTGTCATTCCCACAAACACTAAACACCATCATGGTAACACACTTGAAACTGAAATAATGCAATAAATATTCATTTAGCAACATTAGGTGTAACACACAACCCTAATATAAAAAAAACTGATAAGAAAAAACTAAGAAGAAACATAGTTATTTAAAAAAAAAAAACATCAAATTGGAAATGTAACGCAGGGAATTCTGGGAATGTCAATTTACGCTTATTCACTGTAAATTATATGATCTTTTTCACTTCCAAAAATGGTATACTACCGTACAATTACATGTAATGTCCAATACAGTTTTTCACCGCATATAGTAGGGGAATTAACTGTTAACCATTTAACAGGCTTTTACTGTAGCATTTTTACAGTCTTTTACCGTTAAATTCACGGCCATTTTTTACATGGATATATATATCTATATATCTCTTAGGGAATTATATTGCGCCACAAACACTTTTGAAGACATTTTGAACAGAGTCAATCACTGATTTCATTTTAGAGTTTTAAAGCAAACTTTAAAAAACCTTACAGGGGTTTGGCTCTTTTTAAGTATTTCAACTTGTTACTTGCCATGAAAATAGTAACATTAGCATAACAACTTCAGTAACATTAAATCTCCAATCAACCAATAATTTCTTCATTTTATTTTATTTCCATCATATTTCAACATCACGTGTCCCACCAGAGACAGTAATATATTGGATCACTGTTACACCACAATAAAGAATGCATATCACTCTGTTCCACGGGCAGCTTTGGGGCTCTCTGATCACCGTTTAGTTCATCTAATACCGACCTACCGGCAGAAATTGAAATCAGCTAAACCTGTATTAAGGACCGTAAATAGATGGACTAATGAAGCAGAGCAGGATTTACAAGTTTGTTTTGACCTCACTGATTGGAGCGTTTTTGAAGCTGCTGCCACCGATCTGGATGAGCTCACAGAGACTGTAACATCTTATATCAGTTTCTGTGAAGACATGTACATTCTTACCAGGACTCATCTAACTTACAACAATGACAAACCATGGTTCACTGCAAAACTCAGACAGCTCCGTTAGGCCAAAGAAGATGCTCACAGGAAGGGGGATAATGTCTTGTATAAACAGGCTAAATACACACTGGAAAAGGAGATCAGAGTGGCAAAGAGGAATTATTCTGAAAAATTAAGGATTCAATTCTCTTCCACTGACTCCTCTAGACTCTTCCAGTGTGGAAAAGTCTAAAAGAAATCACCAATTACAAGACACCATCCCCGCAGCACTGCGGAGAATCAACAACTGGCAGACGATCTGAACGAGTTCTACTGCAGGTTTGAAAATCTGATTCTGATTCTGATATTATTATTCATGCTATTTGTTGCTGCTCATACACCATCTAGGCTACCTATCATGTTTTGGTGAAAAATGCATATATGGGGTCAGCACTCAGTGACGACACAAAGAAAGACACATTAGTGCTACGGATCTAAAGATAGAGAGGAGGATGTGGAATGACTCACCCTTTTCTGGCATTTTCTGAAATAGGACAATGTTCTCTCCAGTGGTGTAGAACTTAAAGAAGGTGCAATTGGATTCTATAATGGGATCCAAAAAATTGATGTTATCCTGACAGATTATTCAGAATTCTCCTGCTCCAGAGAAAAAAAAGAGAGAAAAAATTCAATAGCTCTTACCTCCATGTAAGTGCAAAGGCCCACAGATCTCCTGCTTTGGGTCCATATCTGATACCCAGAATGTCTTTGTACAGCATTTCCATAAGCCATAATGTGCCACCAGACAAGTCTGATTGTTGTAGAAGCTCTTGGATGGTTTAAGCTCCACCCAGAACTCTGTTCCCACCCCGAGCACAGTAAGCATGATGCTGGTTACAGCCATGAACAAAGTCAACTTGATTTTACCCTCTTGGCTTTCACTAACTCCAACTCCAGAACTGGAGTTCGTTCTGTTTCGGCGTTTACGTCCACCGCCTCGTGATCCCAAAAACCCTTCCAGCCCACCGGAAGGTTGGTGCACCCCAGCCGATGGATTCACCGTCCTTACCTCTTCATCCTGCACGATGAACGTGGACCACATGATTGATTTGTAGCTTCAGAGATCCAGACAAATTAATGAGAGGCTTATTTTGAAAGGACATTTAAGTCTTCTTAGATGTCTGAGGTCAAAATAATCAGATGGGAGGGCAAACAAAGACAGTTAGTGTTGGAGAAGTCTGAGTTAGATTGGTCCAGCTTGATTAATCTGGGCGAGTCTAATGTGTTTCTAATGTAGGCTTCGTCAGAAGAAGATGCGGTTGAGGATGTTAATAATGGAGGCGTTAAGGCCAGCTGAAGGATGCTGGGAGCTGTAGGACAGGGAAAGGCATTGCTCATTCATACAAAGAGTGCTGACACTGAATGCGAATACAGCTTGAAGATGTGAATGATGAGATGATTAAGTCAGGGGTTGGTCAGGTTGGTTACTCTAAAAAAAATCAAGAACATGATGAAACAGTGAATCAAACTTAAGCACAGTTTTATGGAGGAAAATGTTTAACATGAGTAGAATATCACCATATATGGGGAAATCGTGGGTAAATATAGGGGGAAATTGTGGCCTAATGGTTAGAGAGTCGGACTCGTAACCCAAAGGTTGTGTGTGTGTGTGTGTGTGTGTGTGTGTGTCTGTTCACTGCTGTGTGTGTGCACTTTGGATGGGTTAAATGCAGAGCACTAATTCCAAGTATGGGTCACCATACTTGGCCACATGTCACTTCACTTTTTCACTTATGCATATAAGTGAAAAAGTGCGTGTCTCAAGACGTATGTCATAATTCAGTTTATTGCAGCATCATAATTTGATCAATTGGGCCAGTAAATTTTGAAATCAGTCATTTGAATATAAGATATTTAAATGTTTTTGTTGATGTTGTTTTTGCACATTTTATAATGGTGTGGTGTCTTTAGAGTGTTACATGGATAGCATGGATTTTTTTTTTTTTTGAACACAGAGCATATTTTGAGATATGGATAGCCCCCCCCCCACCAAAAATAACACCAAAAGTGCCAAAGTTTTTCAAAATATCTTATTTTGTGTTTCATAAAATTGGCTATATACCTTCTGAACTACAGAATTGTAGTGTGTTTGCAATTATAGTCTTAATTTAATTGATTAACAGTGTCAGTAAAGACTTTTACATTGTTACAAAAATATTGTATTTCAAATCATTGCTATTTCTATGTATCTATATTCTATATAGATCTATATTATGTATATATAATCTGTTATTTATATTCTACATTACATATAGTCTATATTATTTATATTAATCCTGAAAATGAATGAATGAATAAATAAATAAGTACGTAAGTAAGTATCACAGCTTCCACAAAAACATTAAGCAGCACAAAAATTTCCAGCATTGATAATAATAAGACATTTTGAGCAGCAAATCAGCATATTAGAATGATTTCTGACAGATCATGTGACACTGAAGACTGGAGGAATGATGCTGAAAAATCAGCTTTGCCATCATAGGAATAAATTACATTTTAAAATATGAAACACACACACACACACACACACACAAAAACAGTGATTTTAAAGTAAAAATATAAAGTAATAATATTTCACAATAGTATGGTTTTTACTGTATTTTTGATATTTTTGAAATGCAGCCTTGGTGGGCATAAGAGGCTTCTTTCTTTCTATGCTAAGAGTCACATGTCACAACAAACCCCCATGATTTTGATTTCAAAGTAATGGTCTTACTGTAGCAGCACTCATGAAAAAAGTAAGCCATTAGTCTCATTTCTGATAATATCCAATAGTTTCAAAAGCTGTTTGGCACAGATTAATCAGAAAACAATGAGTTGTTTTCCTTTTAATAGTAACAATGTAACCAAGTAAAAACTTGAAACTTGTTTTAGTGACTATTTTTGTTATGCTGCGAAAAAGCTAGTTTGCTGGTATGGCAGAAACAGAGACTCTACAGTATATAGAGCATATTTCTAAAAAATATTTCATGCAGCACTTGATTGACTCATTAGCTTACCAGCCAAGATATAAACCACAGCATGTTTAAGGAATAACAGGACATGCTAATACTGCCAAACAGCACAGAGTATATAGTATATAGAGAAAAAAAGCATCAAACATGACTTGTTGTTCAGGCATACCATGTTGTACCTAGTATATTAGTAATAAAAAAGCACATAAGCTCCAGACTGACACAAATGAATGTTTTCTGCAACAAAAAAACAATATTATGACTTTTAATTGTACCTTAACAGTGCTGACAAAGCAGGTACTTTTACAGTGAATCACAAGAGCACAAAGAAGAAGCTGACCTGTCGAGTGTCGAATACGTGTAGGGGGTTTCTGTGAGATGGACAGAAAGCACGCAAGAGAGGGGTTTAAAGAGGGAGGACGTCGATATGGCACAGCGCTAGTATTTAGGGGTGGGGGTTGTATGCTTCTGAAAAAGATCACACCCATGTCCGGGCATGATGATATCAATTTTTTTTTTAGGGACGTTGGCACGGGGTCTGTTTCTGTCTGTCAATTGTTACTTCATGGCTGCTCTGCTGAGATTTCAATGTGTCTCCATGCCAGCATGATGTTTGTGTCTTCTTGCGTCGCTATGTGTGTGAGTACGCGCGTGAGCATTTCTTGATTCTATTTTAGAAAGCCACCTGTTAATGACATTAAAAATCATGGCACCAAGCCCACTCGAGAGCTGAGGTTCCAGGATGCGTGTGGATGGGTGTTCGTGAGGCTCATTCTGGGAAAATGAGGCCTGCAATTCTGAAGCTGTGTCAATGTCAGTATTTCAAGCGTAGTAATTTGCTTTAAATGTTGATTTACACTGCCTGCACAGCACAGCACAAAGGAGTATATCTTCCACAGTGCATAATTATATATAACAAAATATTGAACAGTCTTATTATTATTATTATTTCTGATGATTCAAGAAAAATTATATAAATTATAATAATAACAAATAAAAAAAATATTATTATTTAATTATTTAGACCTGTTTTTTACCTGTAAATTTGGGTTTATAAAACTGGACCTGAACACCAGATAAAACAGTGCAGGTCAAATGTATTTTATTTTATTTGAATAAATCTGTTGAAATTAATTTTATTGTTATAATTAATTTAATAAATCTATCTATCCATCGATCCATCCATTTATTTTATTTGTTGGGGAATTCATTGTGTAAATTGTTAAATTTGAGTTTATAAAATTGAATCTAAATTTGTCAAAACTAATTTTATTTAAATTTTACTAAAGCATCTCCAGATGGAAGTTTTTTTTTTAATTATTATTATTTAGACTTTTTGTTAGTGAATTATTTTGACAATTTGTTGGTGAATTAATTATATTGTTAAAACTGTGTGTTAGTAAATTGATTGTCAGACCGGCAACTTTTGCTAAAATAGTGTCAATTTTGATGTCTTAAAATCAGATGAAAATGGGAACAGGGAAATGGTTCTGGTTACCATGTATGCAAACAGACACGTCGCAATTCAAACGTTCTTGACAGCTAGTTAAGTAGGGTGGTTAAGGTAGCTATTTACAGATGTTATGTAAATATGAGTTATGTGGATTAGCCAAATGTAAAGTCCCCTTTTGATGTCACGGTGGAATGTCAAGTGAATTATGACCAATATACGTGTGCGAGGGGCGCCTGCTGTACAGTGTCCCACTGGGTTAAATATATTTACATTTATTCCTTTATGAGCATTTCACATATTCAAACAGCCAAGATTTGGCTTAGGCAGAACGAATACCTCAGTCACCAGCAGGGCCAGAGTGGAACTCATTTTCAGCCCTGAGTTTCACGCCTTAGATTTTTAAAAAACATTTTACTGCCATTTTCAGTGCCACCTTTGCGCTTTCTATCATCCATTTTTCATCTATTATTTTTTGCTCGCATATACAACAACTGACTTTTTTTTGTTTTGTTTTTTGAGCTAGGTGCCGCTGTCAGGGGAGTCAAAAGATAATTACGTCATCATTAGGGTTGCCAATTAACTTCAGAAATGGAAAATAAGGGACAATTGTGATTCTTTCTCTTTTATTCTTTAAGAAAATAGTGTTTATTCTTGTAGAAAATAAGTGTTTGTTTTTTAAGAAAATAAGGGACGCTCCAAATATTTGTACTGTACCATAATGTATGTCTGCCTGCAGGCAAATAGTTCTCAGAAATAATCACAATTGTTTTGCTTAACCTATTTATGTGTATTATTCAAAAAATAATTTTATTGTCATACAAAAAATGTCATCGGCCTGAGTAAATTGTAGTATATAGAATTGTGACTTCACAAGTGTAGTAATTTAGGAGGTGAAAATACTGTGAAATTACAAATGGCTTGAAATTTGAAAGCGTAACAACTGAAGGTCTATGAAATGTCAGTCAATAAAGCATTTTAAACAATGGCATTTAAAGTTTTTAACTAAAAAAATCATTGCAACCATATAGCCTTTGAATGAATGAAAATGCATATTTTTCAATTAAAGAAAACTTAGAGAGTGTGGGCTGCTTCTGGTGCTTGGATTTGTAGCGTACTTCAATAATGAGGTCCAAGAATACACTAGAAGTTCATATTTTTTTAATGTATTTTTTTTCTCTCTATCTCTATTTAACTGCATTACAATGAAAGACATCTTTTATTGTAATAAAAGCTCCCGCTATAGCTGTGAAGCGGGAGCCGGCAGAGGATTCCGCTTGGTCTTAAAGGGGTCAAATGATGCGATTTCACATTTTCCTTTCTCTTTAGAGTGTTATAAGCTCTTGGTGCACAAAGAAGATCTGTAAAGTTGCAAAGACTAAAGTCTCAAATCCAAAGACATATTCTTTATAAAAGTTAAGAGGCAGCCACGCCTACCTAAAACGGCTCATTCTAACACGCCCCCACATATCTACGTCACAATGTGGGAAGATTTGCATAACGCCGCCCAAATGTTCACGTAAAGAAAGAAGGCGTAACTTTTATTCTCGCTGTAGTATTGTTGTTGCTGCCGCCATGTCATGAAGGCGCTGTGTGTTTCGTTGTGATGCGTTTCAGAAAGGCGGGGGCATAGAGGAGAAACAATAATGTACAGTATGTGGAAAATAATGTGTTTTTTTAACCTTAAACCACATAAACACATTTCATTACACCAAATAATGTTCTTTTTAGCAACAACATCATATGACCCCTTTGAAGCCTTCCTCAAATGGCTACTTCACAAATAAAACAATGATTTAAGCAAAAATAATGATTAATTATCAATTGAGAATTTGTTATTGATATGGTCTGGTGAAAATAATAATATGGGCTGCGAGAAAATTATAAATAAAAAGAGTGGTGCTGCTATGAGTGCAGGCAGTTTAGGGACAGCATCACTGATCTATATATAATATCTATTATAGATCAGTGGAGAGCATCCATATTTCAACCCCAGTGGCATGACAACACCGCGGCCCTCGCGGCCAAATAAAAAACAGACTGGCCCACCGGGAATCCTCCCGGTGCTACCGATTAGCCAATCCGGGCCTGGTCACCAGTCTTTCTTTCAATACAGTGACGGTAAATGGCAGTCATCTTTTGAAGAAAGAACGTCAAGCGAGTTTGTAACGACGTCAGGGTGAGTAAAAGATGACAGGTGAATTATTGTTCATTTGTGCTGTTGAGATGATTGCAGCTTCAACATGGTTGCAATCCAATCTGTATTCAGTCCATTCAATTGATCTATGATGTACTGACATGGGTGGTGCTCATTTGTATTATGTAGCCTTATCAGACCGACAAGAAAGGAGAGCCAGCGAGAAAGAGACAGACACTGTGCTGCAGTCTTATGTGCTCAGCATGGCGATGGCTCTGATTTGTGCACTCACTAACCTCTATGGAACCAGTTGCAGTACAAACACTGTCCAGTAGACCAGACAGCGGTGCCTCAACACGTCTCCAGAAATCCAATCAGCCTATTAAACAGGGTATAATATAACATCTGACTATTTTTATAATGTCTGTCAGTGTCAGGAAATTAATCCCCTATAACAGGGGTCGCAAACTCAAATTAGTTTTGTGCCACAAGCCAGCTGGTTTCTATTGGGGGCAACAAACACAAGTGCTTAACAAGCCTGAAATGTAACTGTATATGCATTACTGATCAACAGTTTGTGGTCAGTAAGATTTTTTATTTAGTTGATTATTTATTTTTATTAAAGAAAGAAAACGCAATAAATTGATTCAAAATGACAGAAAAGACATTTATAATATTACAAAAGATTCCTATTCCAAATATGTCATTCTATTGAACATTCTGTTCATCAAAGAATCCTGAAAGATTTATAATTGTTTTCTCAAACATATCAAGCAGCAGAACTGTTTTCAACACTGATAATAAACAATAATTTTGCTGTATTACTGTAGGCTATTTCTGATTAAACAAATATAGCCTTGGTGAGCATTAGAGACTTAAAAAAAGGAATATCTTACCGACTTTTAGTGTAGTTACAGACCCAGTTTTTTTTTCCAGTCAGCTTTCTCATATTTTACTTATGTCTAGTGGACTGCTGTACATGTGCAATTATGCATGAGATTATATGACTTGAAAACTGCTATTTTCTCCCTTGTAGATGACCAGAAGCATCAGCTGAACTAAAGGTAGCCTATTAGTTCGATGCAAGTAGTAAAATACATAGCAGTCTGACACCTTACATATTATATAATATATTTGTGTATACAATCCTTTTATTTCAGATGAGAAGGTAGAATAATGGGATTGGAGTAGCTGTAAATGTCAAAAAATGAAGAAAGGGCTATTGTCAACTGCAGGTCCATTACAATGCTCTGTTTATAATGAATGTAGTTGTAATGTATAATGTAGTTTTGTCGGATCACAACATTTGATGTAATCAAACTTTTTTGCCTCACATTTGTCATTAAATACTGTTCAGTGAGGGTAATTTTGTCTTATCAACTATTTCCTGTGACAGTTGACTAGTTTTGGATTGGCATTTGACAAGAAATGAAAGAAAACAATGATGCACTCTTGTTGAATGTTTTATTAGATTTTGAGGAAGATATATATTTTTTTTAAATGGTGAGGCATGTGTCTACTTGGCTGTTCATTCTGATCCAATGGACTCACATTTCCTCCTTTCTCTTTCCTCTTTTCTTTTCCAATGGACTCTTTTCACAAAATATGATTTTTGCATTCCTATCTGCTCAGATATCAAAGGGAAAAATCCACTATAGCCTTTTACAAAGGAAGAAAAAATACTGAGAGATTAATTTGGTCAGAAGAGCAAAACTTGTGCGCTTTTTGGGGTTCTCAGAAGCAGCTCTTGTCATAGTTTGGTAAACTTCTGTAGGGGTGAACAGAAACTACAATGATTATACTTTTTGTGTTCCTTTTAGATCCAGTACCAAAAGAAAAAAAATCAACAATGGTGTTTCTGTGACTTTCCAAAAGAGGAAAAAAAATATAGAGAGATTTATTATGTTGTAACCTGTTATAAACACCCACAGCAGCATTAACCAGTTTTCTGTAAATTAACGCAAACTTAATAAAACGCACACTATTTTTAAAAAGTGAACATATAAAAAACTTGAATATATTTATGATATTAACAGTTGGGGAAATGCCTCATCACAAAAAGGGTCCAGAAAAAAAACATTTACACATTTAACTACAGTAATAGCCTAATTTAAGAAAGAAAGAAAAAAAAAAATATATATATATATATATAAACTTTATGATGCTAATAACTGTAGAAATGTGTTATGAAAAGGGTTTATTCATTTAAGTCACCTGGATTTTTGTCTTACAGTAATTTTGTTACTTATTTTGACATTAGTGCATTTTCAAATATTCTTTTGTGATTGTGAAAATGTAATACAATTCCATTTTCTATTCCAGTGTGAACTCAAAAGGAACTGTGTTCTTCACTTTTCACTCACTTCATAAACTCAGCATTGATCAGCCATTGTGGATAGAGGGTAAAAAGGTTAATTTCCCACCCGGCCCATAATGCCTCACTGCCTTCGAAGTGTGTGCGTGTGAGCATTAAGCTTTGTCCTGACGCACAGGAGAGAAAGAGATATAGAGATTACTCCCAATGGAGCTTCACACAATGAAAATCTCTGTTGTCCGTGCTGCTGCCCAGTCATTCTCAGTCATGTATTTCCTCTCCATACTCTTCTCCTAAACAACACTACAGTACACATAGCGATTGATTAATGGTAGCAGCCAAGAGTCAAGCGGAGAGTCGCTGTAGCGCTTACCAAACAGAGGTGAGTGACTTACGGAGTAATCAGTGCAGAAGCTGTTAATTAAGGATCAATTACATCTGTAAGTGGATGATTACACAACACCAGCAGCGGAAGACATTCACTTGATCCTGAACCTACCATAGGCAGCCGTTCACTCAGAAATCAGGATGTTTTGCTAGAGAAACAATACCAAATATTATACAACCATAAAAAATATAGGTTCTTTATTGACAGTTAGGGTTCCACGAAGGAGCTTTAACATATAAGATACAACTATTTGAAAATCTGGAATCTGAGGGTGCAAAAAAATCTAAATATTGAGAAAATCGCCTTTAAAGCTGTCCAGATGAAGACCTTAGCAATGCATATTACTAATCAAAAATTAAGTTTTAATATATTTACGTCAGGAAATTTACAAAATATCTTCATAGAATATGATCTTTACTTAATATCATAATGATTTTTGCCATAAAAGAAAAATCTATAATTTTGACCCATACATACCCATGCTACTTAAGACTGGTTTTGTGGTCCAGCCAGGGTCACATATAATATATAACATATATAATTATTTTTAATATAATAAGCCATATTGTTGTGAAAAACAATGGTTGAAAGTTGAAACTTGATCGATTTGTTTCTTGATGGATTGAATTACTTATAGATTATTGTTTTGTTTTTATAATCTGTTTGGACTCTCATTCTGATGGCACCCATTGATGGCAGAGGATCCAAGAATCTCCAAATCTTGAAGAAACAAACTCATTTACATCTTGGATGGCCCAAGGGTGGGTACATTTTAAGCAAATTTTAATTGTTGGGTGAACTATTTAAAATATATATATAAATATATGTGTGTGTGTCTGACACTAATCTATAGCTTGTGGTCAATTCAGACTGTGGTTGTAAAAAAGTTTTTTTTTCTTATATATATTTTATCTCATTTAATATACGTTTAAATAAAGGCTCATACATTCACTATATAATCTTAATAAATTGTAGTTTCTTTTTATTTTGCAATAGAGCAATCAACAATCAGATATTTTGGCAACAAGCCTTCTTCAGTGAATCATCTCATTTAATATAAAACACTATTTTGTTTTTTTGCAAATTTATTTGTGAAGCTGCACTCACTGATATTCAGCAAATTGTCCAGATGTGAAGAGCTTGTCAAGGGTTTGGGCTCAGTTCAGCAAAGCATTTGGCTTCCAAGACTCCTCACTCACAACACAAGCCCCATTGCCCGTGATTGTATTTTCACACCATTAATGCAGGTATCTTGTCATATCTTGAATGAAAAATAGTTTAATGCTGTAAAAATGTGTCTGTAATGCATTTGTGTCAATTAATCACAATTAATTCAAAGTCAGACATCAGATTCAGCTCTTGCTGTCATTGCCATATGATACCCCTTTAGATGTTGTATTTCCCAGAGTGCATTTGGCAAAGCTGCAGACTCCTCCCAGCCTAACAGCAGGTCCTTTACTTTAGGTCAGGAGTGCCTACGAGGAGGATGTTGGCAGACCGGCTTTCAGAAATTAACACATGGGATTCTGTCCTATATAGCAAGTTTACTCTTCATCAAAGTGTGAAAGGTACTCGCTCATCCAATTTAAAGTAGTGCACCAAGCCCTTATGTCCAAAGTTAAGATTGAAAACACTCAGGAACTAGCCCTCCATGTTCGTGGTGTAAATGTGCAGATACCTTACTTGGACAGGCCCCAATCTGGAGCATTATTGGCGATCTGTAGGCTATTTGAGACGGTCTCAGCAGTCTTTGAGCACAGATTAGAAGCAGATCCTCTGGTAATGTTGTTTGGGGTTACCTACAGGAGTTTGGCATGGTTTTTGCATTAATTATTGCTTAAAATAACTAATTGATTATTCAAAATTGGACTTAGTTTTATTAGATCCTCATTTAGTTTCTGTATATATTAAAATCAGTTTTCAAAATGAATAAAAAATATTTAAAAATATCTCTTAAGCATCAAATCAGCATATTAGAATGATTTCTGAAGGATTATATGACACTGAAGATGGAGTAATGGCATAAATAATGCCATTAATAATTAATAAATTACATTTTAAAGTATACACAAATACACTAAATTCATTTTTAATTGTAATAATATTCACAATATTACTGCTAAAATAAATGCAGTCTTGATTCATCCCATTAAAATATATAATCTTGAACATTTGTCAGAAGTAGCATACAAAAAAAACTGAAAGACAGCACTGTTTAACCATTATTATTTACCTTTTGTCTAAAAAATCCTAGTGCTATTAGTTACCTCAGTCTTCCAGTTCATCTGTTTGTATTCGTCTATCTGTATTTCACTTTCTCTCCCTCTTTAGGCCAACTGGCATCGGTTGTGTGCGTGAATAGCTTTAGGACTGATGCCCATTATATCATGGAAGGTTAGGGCTGCCAGCTGTCCCTTTTACATTCAAGTACCATTGTTTCAAATTACAGATTACAGTGAAAAATGCAAATATTGAAATGAAGAGTCATTTCCTAAAAGAAACCAAAAGTGACCCGTATATCCTTCTGCTGAAGTTGGTACCTCTATGGTTGTGCCAGCAGGTTTGTTCACAGGTCACCTGAGCAGAATCTATTATCAGTATGCCATAACAAGACTGAGTGGGGTCAGCAGTGACTTTATAGACTAAGTTTAGCACCTCGGCCAACACAATTAGTGTGAATCGCAAACACAATTAGTGTGGATTATGAAACATACTTACGTACAGTTATGAGAGGGTATGAGAGCTGCTTCTTTCTTTGTGGCTAAATGTTTCATTGGTGCTGAAAACTATGGATTCTCCCATCTGTTACTGTACATATCTGTTATATCTGCATTTTGGAACTAAAACAAAAAATGCCAGAGATAAAATATCACATAAAAAAAACTACAATGCATTAGTGTTTTTGTTAACAAACTAAATCTAATGTAATAAAAATGGAAATAAAGCGGAAGTAAGCCAAAATATAATAATATTAAAAATTACTAAAACTAATACAGAAATAAAAATAAATTAATAAACAAAACTGATAAAAATATCAAATGCACATGATTTAAAAATAATAATTACTCAAACTTAATCTAACATTAAAACTGTACACATAAAATGAAGCCTAATTCAAAATATGAATAAATAGTATACATAAATAATACTAAAATAACACTGCATTGTTTATATGGTATTAAATTGTTTAATTTCAGCTCAGTTCACTCAGTTAGATTATCAGTCTTGTATCCCATAATGGCCTCATGGATCAGTGTTTAGGAATAGGCGATGAGGCAAGTACTTTAGTGGTGTTGCAATTTAGTGTTTTACAAGAAAATACAATCAAAAGAACCCTTAAAGCTACTAAATTTAAAGAGGGCTGATAACAGGAGGGAGGGAAGGATGAATGGGGGGAGTGGAGAGAGTTAAAATTATCCTCCCTAAAGCAAATCCCTCTCAATCTGATCAGTGTGTTTGGAATAGACTAACTGGCCCCAACTCTGTGACTGACTGCAGGTGAGGGATCTTTTTTCTCTCCAGAAAACTAAAAGGCAACTTTCTGATGGAGTTCATTCAAATTTACTTCAGAAGGTATAGTGTTGTTTCGAAAGTGTGATGTAATTGTGGTGTTTTATTGTATGATTATTGTTCGTTCAGCTTTGCACTGCAGATATTATACGTTTGTTCAGCATGAATAGACATGAGTTTTTAGGAAAACTGAAGATATTCTGTTTTTGCTCTCACAAACTTTCCTTTATGGAGAAATACGACATTGACCAGGAATTTTTAAAAAGAGGTTTTAGATTGTGTTAGATGTTGATTATATTGCTCATTTACAATGCATGGCTACACACACCAAATACAGTAAATATAGTTTGGAAATGTCTTTTAGTAGAGGAATGCATGAATATTGTGATGGTATTTGCCTATGAATGGGTTTATGCCTATAAATCACATACGCTGTGGTTTTATAATTGTGTTCTTGTAAAATGAAAACAGAAATCATTTAATTGATTCCTGGTGATCTTTTTCAGCATTTTTTAGTAATGAAAGTATAAACATGCATTTCTAACTGTACTGTTTACTGTTGTTTACAGTTGAAAGCAATATTTTTCTTAAAGCTTACTAGAGGTGCTTGCGATAATGGTTCAGTTTAAAAGCTTGCAAAAGCCTCAGGGTTAGCAATCATCTTTTCTCACTCTATATACTTATCTACAGCACTGTTTTCAACTGCCGTATGTAAATATGTAAGGTTTTTTTGTATATGTAACTGGATGTGTTAATAGATTTAATATGTGGTCAACAAAGGACACATTAACTCATGAAGTACTTTGACCTGATTCATTAGGTGAACAAATCTCAATATGTCTGTTCTAGGGACACCTGTTTATGCTAATGTTGCAAACTCTGAGCAATGCCGTACATGGATGATTATTTTAGGTTTTGGTTACATTTTACACTACAGTGTTCATGTTACTGTAAAATTAGACAAGCAAGTACTGAGTAATACTACCAAACAACATAGAGTAATATGGGTTACATGGACACTCTATGGAAAGTATGAAGTTTTCTAACACTAGAGGGAGTTTAGACTTCCCTCACATTTAAAATAATCTAAACACCAATCTTTTAAGCAACTAGTGATACATACTACTGAGCAGCCAGGAACTCTTGTGGAATATTACAGCTCATTTGACCCGAGTCTCAAGTGCCTGATCTTTGCTGATGTCAACCTGCATGCACCCTCTAATTTTACCCATCACAGATCTCATTTAGTCTTGTTGGTCTCTCAAATGATTCTTGTTTGCAAACAACAATGACATCCATTATGTCATTTTAATTTACATTGGCTGGCTATGGCTGGATTTCATTTTTGCTTCCTGCTATTTTGTATTTGTTTTTGGTCCAAAATAACTTTAATTGTTAATTGCAGAAACCGTTTCCAGAGCAAAACTGCATAAATTTAGTTGCTCCTCTTGGTACACCATTCTTTGGGATTTGAACATTGGTGCACTTTTAACCATTAGTCTACCTTCAGTCCAGACAGTTAACCCTTAGTCTACCTCCAACCATTCATTACTGTACATCTTTTAATGCCTGCATGCACTAAATTCATTTAATAAGGTGAATCAGGTAGGTTATGTAAATATATATGACCCATTTTAATAAGATAACCATGATTTTAGAGCTAATCATGTTTAAAAGTGCATCCATGACACCTGTTTGTGACATGATACAGACAGATTTAAGGAGCTTAGCACCAGTCTACTTCCCTTTATTTAATTATACTCTCAATTAGCCAACAGACTATGAATGATTCAACAGATTCATTTAACTATCAGTACAACACAAGGATTCCATGAGCTCTGTCTAGTTATATGTCTAGAGTGGTGTGCTGTACAGCGTGAGAAACACATTTGGGGTGGAATGGGCAAGCCTCTTAGGAGTCTGCTGGCCACATGTAGAGTGTTTCTGAACTGGCTCATAAACGCCAGACTACGACCCACCGCCACTGACACATGTGATCACGACAGTACTGCAGGAAGAGACTACCTTAAGCATGCCAAGCCAATCCACCATGGCCTTTAAGCCTTCCTAGATCCTATTAGACAGTCAACCTTGTGGACGCAAGAGTAAGAGAGCCCCTTCCTGTGAGGTGGTAGATCCGATGCTTCCAGGTCAAAACTACTTAGATCTTTTAAAAACGTTGCTCCTCTTCAGGCTGTAATACACAAAACAACTTTTAAAATCTGAACTGATTTTAAAATGCTAGGCATCATACACTTACCGACTTTGAAAATAGTCACAGAGGGAAAACTGGCCATCATACACTAATTGCATGAGGCTCACACAATACCAGACTTTAAAGTTTTCCCGATCACAACAGACTCACGCAGAAATGTGTGCCTTGTTGTTAGGAGATGCTTGACAAATGAAAACAATATGTGTTCTTAAATCAGCTCAAAATATCAAACGTGTTTGATATCCTCTGTCTGGATAGTCTGTTACCATCATACACTATGTGATTTTATATGGAATTTGTCAACTTGGATCTGCAGAATGGCTCTGACTTTTTGCAACTATTGTCAGCTTCTCCAGATTGTAAATCGGGGCAAAAATCTGGCCAAGAATTTCTAGCCTTTATTCACATATTTCAAAAAAAAGAATTTAACACTCCGACATTACAATCCCAGCCTATCCCAGTTCTATCTATCTATCTATCTATCTATCTATCTATCTATCTATCTATCTATCTATCTATCTATCTATCTATCTATCTATCTATCTATCTATCTATCTATATATCTATCTATCTATCTATCTGTCTATCTATTTATCTGTCTGTCTGTCCGTCCGTCCGTCCGTCCGTCTATCTATCATTCTGTCTGGCATTTTAGTTTTATGGTGTATGATTTAAAATCTTTGGGGAAAATCTCTTAAACAATGATAAAAAATTTAACAGCGAGCTATGTCACAGTATTTGTCTTGTTTGTTATTGTATTAACTTTATATTGCCCCAGCTAGTGCTTTACTGATGTATTCCCTCTAGTTTTAGTTTGCCATTTTCCCTATGCATCCTTCATTAGCTACCTTTGACTGCAGGCTTTTGAAAATCGCTTGGCTGCTCACATTATTTTGAAAGCCATCTTTCATTGTTTGCATCAAGTTCGTGTAACAGTAATCTGATTACAATAGCCAAGGGGGGTTTTAGCTGTTAGCGCCATTCACCTCAGGGGTGCGTCTGACTCAACAAGTCCATGTTGTTGACTGATCGACTCAGTAACTAGAGCTGAGCTATATGCGATCCCACTACTACACTTTACAAAAAAACATGCTCGTTTGTTTCATTAGAATTATTGTAAATAATCCCAAAAGTGTTTTTCCTTGGAGCACAGCTTCATTCTGACTGAAATCTCTTTTCTAATCTACAGGGATGTGCCTGACAGAATCCGGAAATTAAAGGATTGCTGCTAACTGCCAAACACTGGAAATCCGGTGTGCCAAATATTTCATCAGCCCGGGGCAAAAGAGCGGGCAACGGGTCCTGCTTCTGCTCTGTTTTTTCGACATGTGAGTTTGTACACTGGAATATCTGCACTTGATGGATTTATAACCGTTCACAGTGGATATAACATTCTGCACTCAGAAAAAGTGGTAGACAATGCATTTTCTGGACATTTCTTGTGGATTTATAAATCCACTGATTTTTCTCCCATGACCTCTTTTCATGGTGCGCATCCCACTGCTGTAAAGAAGAAATCGATGATGACGAAAAGCACAAATTATGTCATTATGGCATTGCCTTTCTCAGAACACATGAACTGGGGAGGAATTTTTCGCTCCCACTTTCTTCTTTTTCTCTTATCTTTATTACCCTCAGTTGCAGTTAGTAGTGCGCCAGGTTTGGAATATGATTGGGGAATGCAACCCAAACTTGTTTGCATCCCTATCCCTGCAGATGCAGACCCTAGTTGTTTCACACCAGGTGGGGCTTCGCATGGGACTTCACATGGGCCAAACAGCAATGGGAACGGGAATGGCCATGGGAATGGACATCATGGGCCAGTTAGCGGGCTGCCAAGTAGTCACAGCGGCAGCAGTAGTAGTAGCCGACACGGCATTTCCGATGAGGCCAAAGCCACCATCCTTCACCTGAGGGAGAGCCTTGTGCGACAGAAGGAGACCATCTTGGATCAGCGAGAGACCATTCGGGAACTGACGGCAAAACTGACTCTCTGTGAAAGCTTTGGGAGGGGACACCATGAAGATCATCACGGCCCTTCACAACACAACTCCCAGCATTCCTTACACCACTCTAACGGCCACCATGCTGACCCACACTTCCCTTTAAACGGGCATCGCAGTGACCATCACAGAGGCAAATCTCCATATCTGGGCAAACACGGCTTCTCCCCAGAACAGACAGGAAAAACCCTGCAGGCCCTGAAGGAGAGGCTGGAAAATATTCAGGTGGGAGGGAAACTGAAAGTTAAAGCTTGCACATAATAATAATAACAGTTAATATACTGTCGTTCAAAAGTTTTTTTTAAGTCTCTATGCTCACCAAGGATGCATTTATTTAATCAAAAATACAATGAAAACAGGAATTTTGTGGAAATATTATTACAATGTCAAACAACTGTTTTTTTTTTTTAAATATACAGTAGTCAGCATTTCAAGTGGATCAAAACCTTTCATCAAAGTTGTCCTAAAACATAAAACCAAAATGTGTTCTTGTCTTAGGACAACTTTGATTAACTTTTTTGATCCCCTTCAAATGTTGACTATTATATTTTAAAATGTAATTTATTTCTGTGATCACAAAGTTGAATTTTCAGCATCTATTACGCCAGTCTTCAGTGTCACATGTTTCTTCAGAAATCATTAAAATATGGCGTTTTGCTGCTCAAGAAACATATCTTATTATTAGTAGTCTTGAATACAGTTGTGCTGCTTAATATTTTTGGATTCGTTTTTCCATAAATAGGAAGCACAGTATTTATTTGAAATCTTTTGTAACATTATAAATGTCTTTAATATCACTTTTGATCGGTATAATGCATCTTCGGTAATTAAAAGTAATAATTTCTTTAAAAACAAAAGAAAAACCTGATATTTCCAAGGTTTCCAAATCCTAGTTGGATTTGTTTTTTAGGGGTTATCCTGCATGTCACAGGCTGATCTGTATTCAGGACAACTTCTCAGCACGATATAAGCTCTTTTCTGTTTCTGTTACGTACACTTTGGTGGCTTCCTGTGCCAACAACAGATCATTGAGTACAGTCTTCCATTTAGGCAGCCCAGTCAGGATTTGCTTAATTAGCCATAACCCTTCCCTTGAGAAAGCACATTGGATAAAATGGTACAAATACAAACTAGTTAAATTATAATATGTGTGCTTATTGATTGCAGTCCACTTACAGTGAATCCTTTAAACCAGCTACAATGTGACACTTTCATTGAATACAGTATGCAGTGAAACTAATAGCATGCATTTAAATTCTCCATTTTTAATTGATCTGTAATACACAAGTGAATTGCTGATGACGGGTTTAAAGTTGTGGAAGTGTCTTCAGGTTTGAACTGTGCTTTAGAATATTCTTCCTGTTTCCCATGACCACAAGCTTGATCAGAATTGTTGTTGTCTTGGAGAGGAAGTACATGCACAGCACGCTGGTGACGGCGCTCTGCAATGTGCTAGTTGCTGCCATCTCCAATTAGTCCCATCTGCCTTGATAAGCCATTAAGTGCAGAATGCTGTGGCACTGAGAAAAGCTGGATTTGCTGCGACTAATCAGAGGAAGGAGTGCTAGCATTGAAAGAGGGTCTGTCTTGTGATGTCATAACACTTGTCTGTATACTAATACTCTACCGTTCAAAAGTTTGGATTCGAGAAGGTTTTGAATGTTTTTTAAAGAAGTCCCTTATGCTCACTAATGATGCATTTATTTGATTAAAAAATACTGTAAAAACAGCAATACTGTGAAATATTATTGTGATTTAAAAGAACTGTATTCTTTTTAAAATATATTTAAAAATTTAATTTATTCCTGTGATGGCAAAACTGAATTTTGCTCAACCATTACTCCAGTCTTCAGTGTCACATGACCTTTTAGAAATCATTCTAATATGATATAATTTTTGTTTCAGGTATCTTTGATGAATTGAAGGTTTAAAAACTGTTTATTCTATATATACAAAGATTTTGTAAAATTATAAATTTCTTAATTGTCACTTTTGGTCAATTTAATGTGCCCTTGGCTGAATACAATGGACTACTATTACATATGGACTAACCCAACTTTTGGGTTAAAAATGTAATGTAAAAATTTAACCCAACTGTTGGGTTAGTCCATATTTGACCCAAAGTTGGGTTGGAACAACCCAGCATTTTTTAGAGTGAAGTATTCATTTATTTAAAAAAAAAAAAATTAAATTGATGATTTCAAACTTGTGAACAGTAGTGTATATTGAATGTTAATGGTAAAAAGTTGAATTTTTCTACAATAAACCTTAAAAAAAAAAATGGTGTCCTATGGTTTTGGTGAATTTCATCCATACACTGTAATGTGTATGAATGAATACACGTTACACTAATACACTAAATACACTTTAAATTGATGATTTCAAACTTGTGAACAGTAGTGTATATTGAATGTTAATGGTAAAAAGTTGAATTTTTCTACAATAAACCTTAAAAAAAATGGTGTCCTATGGTTTTGGTGAATTTCATCCATACACTGTAATGTGTATGAATGAATACACGTTACACTAATACACTAAATACACTAAAATGCTGGGTTAAATACAACCCAGTGCTGGGTAAAATAGTGGCAAACCCAGCAATTGGGTTGTTTTGACCCAGCGGTTGGGTTACTACCCAGAAGGTTGGGTTAAACATTTAACCCAACCGCTGGGTCAAAACAGCCCAATTGCTGGGTTTGTCCCTTTTTAACCCAGCGCTGGGTTATATTTAACCCAGCATTTTTTAGAGTGTAATTTTAGCCATAGATTTATCAAATAAAACATTTTAAAACACTGGTCAAGTTCTGTGCAACAATTTAGATAATTTGATCAAATAAGCATGTATTTGCATTGGTTGCAAAAATTGTGTTTAAAATCTTGCAAAAACTGTACACTGTTGTTTATTGTCTTCATTTTTGTTCTTATAGGCAAGAAACTCATCCAGTTCCTATTCAAGTTCATTGAGAGACCTCCTGCAGCGCAAGATCAACGCACTGGAAGAACAGCTCCATCATCACTATGACAGTCATTACGGTCATCATGACAGCCATCACGGATATGGTCATCATGAGGATAACCATGACCATGATAACCACCATAATAACCAGCACAATAACCACCATGAGGACCATCATGATAACCACGACAGCCACCAGGCAAACCATCACGATGACCATCACTCCAGTAACCATCGTAACCACCATTATAGTTATCGCTATGACCGACACACTGACCACCATGATGATCACCACGATGACCACCATGGCAATCACCAAGACAATCATCAAAGTGGCCATGATGATCATCATGACAGCCACCACAACAGCAACCACCATGATGATGACCATCATAATGGACACCATGATGATGGACACCATGGAAATGATGATCATGTTCATCATCCACTAACCTCATTCAAACCACCTGGGTCTAGAGCACCTGTCCGTGGAGCCATCAACAAACTAGATGCAGTGCTGAGTAACCTACACCACAAAACTCCAGAACAAGGTGATATGTCCTAAAAGTAGTACAAAATAGAACTGAATTAACTCAACCTTATCAAATTACCATTTTCTTAAATAGGACGACCGTTAGGGCAGTATTCTTTTAATATAACATGATGCTTCATAAATCATTCTAATATGCTGATAAACTTTCGCTCAATTATTGTCAGTTATTACTGGTGGTCAACTATTAATAAGTCAGGTTCTTATTATTATAATAAGGTTTTGCTGCATATTTTGAGAAAACCATGATATATTTCTTACAGAATTATTTGATAAATAGAAATTTATTTGAAATGTTTTTTGTAGCTTTGGAAATCACATTACACTCAACTTTGATCAATAATCGTGAATAAGATATGTTTTTTAATAATTTTTTTTTTTTATCGAACTTTCCCACAAATTAATTTCCCCAGTTCCCACAAAAACAAACAAATAAACAAACACTGGTTAGCATAATGGTCATAGATAGATAGATAGATAGATAGATAGATAGATAGATAGATAGATAGATAGATAGATAGATTGATTGATTGATTGATTGATTGATTGATTGATTGGGTCGTGTACATTCTGGCCATGAAAGCTAATACCTAAAATTATAATTTATTTAAAGTTTAAATACCTTTAATCTATTTTTATTATTATTCATTGTCTGATTATAATTTATGTTTGATTTAGAGTAGAGCTAAAATATTGTCTTATTTTTTGTGCTCCTGGAACATATTTGAGATCTGAATGGGTTAAATGTGAACACTGCAAAGAGTTTAGGTAGATAGTCTGCTTCCAGGAGATCTGAGTCTCCAACTGTCTTTTAGGATTTCAGTGGAGCTTTTAGATGTTATGCTGCCTAGAAATGCAATCCCGTTTCACAGTTTCTTATTTCCTTCTCTAACAGGACCAAATAAGAAGCCCAAGAATCCTGACGCTTTTCAGATTGGCTTCCCGATGCGCACCAACTACATGTATGGGCGAATCAAGCGCACCCTTTTGAGCGAGATCTTTGCCCTCACAGTCTGTCTTTGGTTGAAAGGGGGCTCAGGTCCTGGGATCGGAACCCCGTTCTCCTACTCTGTCCCGGGTCAGGCCAACGAGCTTGTCCTGATTGAATGGGGCAACAATCCTATGGAGCTGCTGGTGAATGACAAGGTAAAGAAATCATCCAATTATAAAACAGGGATTGCATAACGATTGCTCTAGATTTATTAAACACGGGCAATCAAAAACATTTTAGCTTGGAAGTGTATTTAAATGGATACAATCGAACATGTCATAACATTAGACAAAACATTTGTAATCAAATGCACTGTGGTAAAATGCTAGACCTCACAGTTAGGAAAAGGGATCACCAGACTTACCCTGATATTGCCCTTGTCCTGCCCTTGCAACAGTCTGCAAATCTCTCTCTTCCTCTTGGCTTCTCAGCCATTTGCATCATCCTGCCTAATTAGTTAATGGCTTATCCGTGGTTGACGTGTGAATACATTCTACAGTTTTTTTTAAAAACCGAAACAATACAGACCTCTTTCCTCAATGACTGTTTACTTGCTGTCAACTAAACTGTTTACAACTATTGCTGGCATGCTGCTACAGCATAATAAGTCTACAGCTAATAAACACGGTTTGTCAGTGCATAGACTACATTTTCACAAGGTTACTTTGTTATGATATAAAAGCAAACTATAAACATTTAATCAGAAGTAAAAGTTTAATGCTTTGTTTCAATGATTTGTATATTACCATTTTACAAATCCTTTTTTTTTTTTTTTTTTACCATTTATACATTTGTAAATGACCAAATTCTGCTTCCTCCATGTAAATTTTTCATTGTCTTTTTTCTTTCTTTCTTTTTTTCTAAAATATTCTATTACTCTATTATATATTCTATTATTATTGTTGTATAGAGAAACTGTTGGAATTATTCAGTTAATGAGTGAGCTGTCTGAATGATTCAAACTGAATCACAAACTATAATTTAGATCATTATGCAAATCAATTTGTTTAAAAGAGTCAACACAAAGTTATTACTATTATTCACTATTATTCAAAAATGAATTGGGCATTGCTAGTTCTTTTACAGAAAGTTATTCATATTATTCACAGTTATTCATAAATGAATTAGGCATTGCTAGTTCTTTTTTAGGCCTGGGGCAAAGCCAAGCAGTATATATATGCAAAAGTGTGTAAGACAGAATTCAATATACTATATTTACAAAACATTTTACATTTTGTTAGATATACTATAAAGATATACTCTGTTTGTGCCCTCTTGCAGGCAGTTACTCTTCCTCTTTCTCTGACGGACAGTAAATGGCACCACCTTTGTATAACGTGGTCCACACGTGACGGTATGTGGGAGGCTTATCTGGACGGTGTGAAAAGGGGCTCTGGAGAGAATCTGTCCCCGTGGCATCCCATTAAACCAGGAGGAGTCTTCATCCTCGGACAGGAGCAGGTATGTCTCACAGAATCAAAATCATCATAATTAAAACACGTGCATGCTAACTTGCGACTCTCTTCTACCCAGGACACTCTGGGTGGCCGTTTCGATGCCACACAGTCTTTTGTGGGCGAGATGTCAGATCTGCAGCTGTGGTCGCGTGTGCTCACCTCCACCGAGATCTACAACCAAGCGTCCTGCTCCAGCCACCTCACCGGTGACGTCATCACCTGGAGCGAGTCCATGGTGGAACTTCACGGAGGTGTCACAAAGTATCCGTTCGACCCGTGTCATTAGGGATCTGACCAAACAGAGCCTGATTCCCCACACCTCTGCTTAACCTACAGCCGGAAAGGTGGAGAATTCTGAATCCAGATGGAAAGGCTGAGGAGAAGGCCTCGGACTGCAGCCGCTCCTTCAAGATAATAGGATTCCAAACAGGTCTACATAGGCCTCGGACATTTAACTAAGCACTTTATTAGTTTACGTGTCTAAGAGTTACATACTACATATCGATAAGCACTTAGGATGTCAACAGGCTGGTTGAACTCCGTTCCGTGTTTCAAATCACTTTCAAACACTAATGGAAGAACTTCAGTATGCTGAACGTGCAAAACACTCCACAACAACAATTAATAACAGTTGGCATGTACTATCAAAAAAAGGCGGGACAATGTGGTCTATTTTTATTAAGTGAAATACAGATTTGAAATACATCTTCTTTTTTTTTTTGGTTGCTTTGACACATTTGTATTCACTCTAGGCAGCATGGGGGCAGCAGTGAGTTTTAAAGGCCTACTTCATTATTACATTTCATTTATGCTGCTTTTTTTAAGCCAGAACTTCAGTAGTTTATAACCTGAGGTGCTCTTTTAGTCTTGCAAATCAAGAATAAGTTATGCTGGAGAAGAAATAAAATTATTTTTTTAATGTATATAAATTTGTATTACAGAAAGCCAGAAAATGTGCATGCATCATGTTTGAGCATATAAAATGTGTATGATTGCAGTTTTGTATTGCATTAGAAGACTCGAAGTGTTGGAAAAGATGGAATTTTTTCATATGTATACAAGATGACAAGTGTTGTCTGTGGGAAGGCGGGCCGCTGTTATGGGTTTATATACAGTACGCACATGCCAGAAAACTAGGAGCTAAACGAAAACAGTGAGGTGTCCATGGAAACAGCTTAAAAGGGGATTTAAGAGTCTATCTGTCTATCTCTCCCTCCTTTTGATAATACATAATGCACTTTTTTGTGTTTAAACATGCACTTATAGCTTAAGAAACTGTGTCTAGAGTACGTGTCACTGTGAATAACATTGCAAATGTTATTCCTTGAAATGTTTTGTAAATGGTTACATGCATGTGTTGTAGACATTTGTTTTGAGGGCAAGTGAAAACCAATGAGGAGGCAATGAACAGATTTTTTGTTTGATTATGGAATGATTAACTTAAGTACAATATTGTTGTACGTATTTTAATTACAGTAACACTTACAGTATATACATTGTTTTGTGTCATGTGGGGCTATGAAAAAACATTCTTTTAATTTATGCAGTTTTTCTGTTTACTAATTTTTTTTATGATAACTGCAATTTAATATAATTCAAAACCAACATGTCCTAAGAGGCGATTTAGTGAAAGGTGATAAAAGGGATAAAAATCATCTCATCTTTATAAATGTAGAGAGTTTTGGCCCTAACCAACCACAGCAGGACATTTTGTGGATTACATACTGTATGCAAGTTTCCTGCTTGCTGTGAAATTTCATTGGTCTAAAAACCATATCGCGTTCCTTTAGGACATGTGTTATTCTGGGCAAAAACTCTCAGAATTCATACCTCCAGCAGTTTATTAAAATGCTACTTCTTAGTGTTATGAATTTAACCTATAATCTGGAAGCATTTTTAGATTATGCATTTTCACTATTAAAACCCATTGATTGTTTTGTTGAACTTTTTGACTAGATGGCCAAATGTACACACAGAGATAGCCTGAATTGTTATGTTTTTTTCGTCTTCTTATCGAATGGACTCTTTACAGATTTACCAGTTAGATAATCTTCAAACCTGACTGGTCAGATTTATGTATGCATGCATTTGTATGCATTTGCTTGTGTGTGTTTAAAATAGACTGCATAAATCAACTGTTAAAACCGCTTAACCTCGCCTTTGGTAAATATCTGTATCCAAATGCACTTAGTTTTTTCTGTTATCTTTGTTCTCTCTCTCTCTCTCTCTCTCTAATATAATTTATGTATATAGCATATATACTGTATGTGTATATCCTATTTTTACTCACTATTAACAATATGTTTGGGCATGTCTTTAATGCCTTTAAGCCAAAATGTACACGCTTAACTTGAGACAAGCATGTATTTATTTATTTTAAAATAAAGTAATGATTTTCAACTAATCAAAGTATGTCTTTGACATGGATTTAATAAAATGTCAGTCGATTGCATTTCTGGGCTCGCCAGTTTAAAACAAATTATGCCAAAGGCACATATTGTAACCATATAATGATGAAACCATGTTTATATGGTTATAATATATTTATTTTTGTTTTAAACGGCTCTGGTTTGATGTGGCCAAAAAAGGGAGATTGCTTAGATGAAATTGTCCTTCTTCCGCATAAATTAACCATGCCAGCCAATCAGCTTTCAGTATCACATTAGTGCGTCGTCACCTGTGTTTGAAGCATCAAGTGAAGAAAAACGTTTAGACTTAACCAAAATATCGATGAAATCCAAATAGATTAATCATCTGAAAACAAGTGAAACTGAACCACAGGGTCATATAAGAGTGTATGGAGTTTTTCTGCACACAGGTAAGTAGAGGTGAAATGTGGCTCTCCGTTTATTTAGGCTATGAATGTTTACACAGGTTACAGTATGTATAAGAAGTTGCGACATTGTTACGCTGACTATTTCATCAGGGATATATTATTTGTGTAGCTACATGAACATATATAAGGAAATATATAAAAATGTTGAAAAATCTTGTAAAGTTCCTCACGTACCTGTTTTTAAATTCAGTAGTCGAAGTGCAAATTGCGGCATGTTGTAACTTTGGCACCACTTTGATGTACTTCAAATGTAGGGCAGACATTAAGTATATTTTTTATATATTAAATCTTTCGGTAACACTATAGAATAATGGTCCGTTGTTAACAAGTAACTATGCAGGAAGTAATAGGCAGTACTACATTAACACTTAACTTAATACTATTAACTAATAGAGAAGCGAGATTAACTAAGCAGTAAGTAGTAGCAAATTTAGGACAAAGGTAGTTCCTTATTAGATATTTGATAATTACTAAAAATATATATCCTCATTGAGAACTACTTGCGAACTATGACCAGTTAATAAAGAATAACCAATTAATTACTAATCACAACAGTAACGTCTTAAAAGTGAACAATTGGGTTCTTTGTGGAAACTAATTTATGAATATGATATCCCCCAAATAAGTCGGCTACAGGTTGAAATTGTGATTACTACGCTTAATAATGATGTTCTCTTGACAAAAACAATTCACATCCTTAATGAAGGCATCGACTGCATTTACATTGTGTTAAGCACAAAACCGCATATTCCAGATCACAGTGTCTGGTAAAATATCACTAGTGCCTCACACAAATGTATGTGTCAGATATAAAATATGTTAAATAACTTATTAAATTACTTAGTAATTACTGAGGGGTTAACGTGTTTTTCACTTTAAAATAATAATCCAGATCACTAGTAGTTCCTGCAGGCTGACAAGGTAATGCTTGAGTAATTAGTGAGAGGCTAATGTATTTTTCACTTTAAAGCTAAAGTGCTACTAAGGAAATACTAGTGATCTGGACCATTATTTTAAAGTGAAAAACACCTTAACCACTCAGTATTTAACATATTTTATATCTGACACATACATTTGTGTGAGGCACTAGGGATACATTGATACTGAACTGACACAAAGCAGAGATCATAATTGTGAACTAATTCAATCATGAGCTTGTCAGCATCACTTCTTAATTATTAACATTTTTAAGTGAATTTTCATTTTTATTATTATTCTATGTTTAACTTTGAACATCCATCCTTTGGTAAGAGTAGTACTCACAATTTCAACCTGTAGC
>NW_015505295.1:528587-535964 GCF_001515645.1 Sinocyclocheilus grahami
TTAATAAGTTATTTAACATATTTTATATCTGACATACTGTACAGTCATACATTTGTGTGAAGCACTAGTGATATTTTAGCAGTAGGTCTTTTGGAGTGGGATACATTGATACATTGATACTGCGAAGCAGAGATCATAATTGTGAACTAATTTAATCATGAGCTTGTCAGCATCACTTCTTAATTATTAACATATTAACATGAATTTTCATTTTTATTATTATTCTATGTTTAAGTTTGAACATCCATCCTTTGGTAAGAGTAGTAGTCACAATTTTCAACTGTAGCCGACTTATTTGGGGTATATCAAATTCATAAATTAGTTTCCACAAAGAACCCAATTGTTCACTTTTAAGACGTTACTGTTGTGATTAGTAATTAATTGGTTATTCTTTATTAACTGGTCATAGGTCACAAGTAGTTCTCAATGAGGATATATATTTTTAGTAATTATCAAATATCTAATAAGGAACTACCTTTGTCCTAAATTTGCTACTACTTACTGCTTAGTTAATCTCGCTTCTCTATTAGTTAATAGTATTAAGTTAAGTGTTAATGTAGTACTGCCTATTACTTCCTGTATAGTTACTTGTTAACAACGGATCATTATTCTAAAGTGTTACCAATCTTTCAATAGTAGAGGACGAGATCATCGAGACACATGCAAAAATCCAGTCTATTAAACTCTACTCTAAATGGAAACTGGGCATTCGTTTTTTAATAAGGTATAAGAATGAGTAGCCAGCTTCTTATCTAGCCAACTGGCTGCTTTTTTAAATTATAAATATTTACTTTTGGTATCCTTATGTATGTGTAAAGTTCCATGGCATCTTTGGTACATATATTTTTTAAATCTTCTGAGTATACTATTATTATTAAGACCAGAATGAGCAAACCTTCATATGGTCTTTACAACAAAGAATGTTCTTCACAGGCAAAAATGGAAAATGCATAGTGTCTATAGCCAATTTGGGACTAGACAGCTAAGATTGCAGATAACCAGTAGCATTGTTGTCCCCCTTGTGTCTCAGGGGACATCAGCTCACCAGCTGGTGCTTGCAAAAATGGCCTAAAGAGTGTCTGTGAGATGTAAGATGTATGATATAGAGACTGAAATACAACACAACTGCAGTTAAGGTAAATAATCTATTATATCATTCCCAAGCTATCTGTGTTTTATGACATTCATAAACTTTCGCATCATGTTTTGTTACTAGTTTCACAGCGTCAACAGCAAAACATATTTTTTACTGGGTTCCTCACATTTAGGAAATGAACATCAAGATATCAATAAATTCATAAAGGCAAAAAGCAATTAGTCTCCTGCACTGTTGGGAGCCACAGTAGAGGTTTCATCATGTTTAAAGGTAATGGGTGGAAGACGGCAAACGAAAGAAACCTTTGCATAAGAAATGGCCTTTGTCTGCCTGACCTTTTCTTTTCTACTTTGCATGTTGAGTCTCAGGGTTTAGAAAGAGCATAAATGACTCAAACTAACTGAACACGAGAAAGCCTTTGACCTTTTACGTCAAAATGATTGCAAATATATTGATGATTGTGAATATAGAAATTTGGCTTGCATATTCAAATGTGATGTGTGTTTTAAATGGAGACTTGTAAATATGACTGTGCGTGCATAATATATCAAATATAATTTTGATTAAATTGATCAAATGGTTTTGCCAGTTTATGAATAATGAAATGGATTAAACAGGGATGGCGTGTTTAACCTTTATGAAATGCTTTATGGTCAGTGACTATACCATGTAAACTGCATAGCCTACAATGTGATTTGGAAACTTCTATCAAAAGGAAAATACAATTAATAAAAGTAAAATTATAATTTGGTAGAAAAATCTCATATTACAGTATATTTTTCTGACTCACCATCTTATTCACAGAGGCAAGCACTTTAGTGGTTAGTGGCAGTAGATCACAGAGGCCTCTAAGTGCCTAATGTTTGCATTATACATTTTTTATGATTAACCATTGTCAATAGATGTGCCAATAAAAATGATTTCACAAATCTACCGTACACATTTCTGTGAGAATTACAGTACAGATGCCCTATTGCGATGCTAGTGTTATTGAATTGCAAGCTAATGGTGCAGTTCCACATTGCGTCCTGAGGATGGCAGGAAATATCTTTTTTTGAAATCCCATCACATTTATTTTAACACAGACCCATACATTGAAGTTTATGTGTGTGTTTTTTAGTTTTATATGCCTATTTTGCTTATAAATGAAAATGATTTTCACACATTAAAAAAAAACAGAATGACAAATTTCCTTCAGGACAATAATGTTTATCTTATCTTATCTTTTATTTAAAGGGGTCAAAAATAACATTATTTTGTGTATTTGGTGTAATGAAATGTGTTTATGCGGTTTAAGGTTAAAAAACACATTATTTTCCCACATACTGTACATTATTGTTTCTCCTCTATTCCCTGCCTTTCTGAAGTCGATTTTTACAAAGCTCATTGGTCTGAAAAGCGAGGTTCGTACAGTAAAGTGGACATAAAGTATAGCCTACACCCCATCAGTTATATTCAGGTCAATTGTGCCATCTGTTGGCGCAGTTTTGTAACTTAGAGAACAACTTTTTTTATGTCGAGATAACGAGAAATTAATCGTTTTAAAGAGAAAACAACTCTCGTTATGTCGATATAACGAGAAAATAAGTCGTTATAACGAGAAAACAAGAAGGAAAAAAATAATAATGCATGGCCGCTTAGAACTTCCGTACATTACAGTATGGTAGGGGTGTAATATTTCTGTCACACACTTGAGGGATTCGGCCAATCACAACGCACTAGATAGCTGGCCAATCAGCGTACACCTCGCTTTTCAGACCAATGAGCTTTGTAAAAATCGACTTCAGAAAGGCAGGGAATAGAGGAGAAACAATAATGTACAGTATGTGGGAAAATAATGTGTTTTTTAACCTTAAACCGCATAAACACATTTCATTACACCAAATACACAAAATAATGTTATTTTTGACCCCTTTAAATAAAAGATAAGATAAGATAAACATTATTGTCCTGAAGGAAATTTGTCATTCTGTTTTTTTTTAATGTGTGAAAATCATTTTCATTTATAAGCAAAATAGGCATATAAAACTAAAAAACACACACATAAACTTCAATGTATGGGTCTGTGTTAAAATAAATGTGATGGGATTTCAAAAAAAGATATTTCCTGCCATCCTCAGGACGCAATGTGGAACTGCACCATTAGCTTGCAATTCAATAACACTAGCATCGCAATAGGGCATCTGTACTGTAATTCTCACAGAAATGTGTACGGTAGATTTTATACTGTCTTTTTACGCGTTGCATCGCGCCGCATAAACATAAAACCACAGCGTCTTCACAACATGGCCGCGACGGTGGCAACAACAATAATGTTATGTTACAAATTAACCAAGGTTTTGTTACTTCAAATAATAATTAACAAAGAAGTAGACTATTCCGCTAGCCTAATATGTTTTGTGGTAATAAAAACAGACCTAAGCGAACAACAGCCTTTAAAATGCATTATATAAAAACAAATGAGGCAATAATGATTGGTTAATAGTTAATAATAATCATATGGTTTCATTGAATAGCACTGTTAACTTACATAGCCTAATGTAATACAAAATAAATAAACCATTTACAAATGCCTGCAAAGGGTGCCAAAGGCCTGGTAATTGCTGTTGTTACTCTTAAAGGACTATCAAATCCTTGTTTAATATTGACCAAACATTTAATTCAAATATACACTTAATCTTTCATTTTTGGGCACCTTTTTGCGATAGAATTGCTACAGCCTCTATAATTTCTTCAACAAAAACATATGGACATCACAACACTTACAAAACATGGTTTTATCATATAGTAAAACTACTTCATTTTCTTTTGTGTGATTTCTGAATGCTTGAGACTATAAAATCAATCAGACAACTGTATTAATAAAATCATAGCCATAGGAGGTAACTGTTTTTTTGTTGTTGTTGTTGTTAAAACTATGTTTTATTACACTGACTGCTCTTAATTTACTTATGTTTTTCAACTAATAACTGTTTATTTAGAAGTGCACTCAGTAATTTTTCAGTGACTAATATCTTCTGCTTCATTTAATGCATGGTCAGTATTGATATTTGTTACAAAAAATGTTGAAGCGATTCTTGATTTAATTTATTATTGTTTATTTTGATAATATTTCATCTTTAAAAAATGTTTAATATATGTAATTTTAGTTTGTATTTGTTTATTTATTTATTTTTTGCCATAGAACTACAATTGTACTTTGTAAATAATACAATTGATTTATTTATTTACTTTTATATTTTATTAAAGTTCTATTTTGACCCCTATAGTAGTTTTTTTTTTACTTCCATAATATTTGGTGGAGGGGGCACAACAATACACTTCTGCTTAGGGCACCCATTTGGCCAGCAGCGGCCCTGGTCCCGTACGTGACTTCCCTTGTCCCGTTTTTTGACTGCTATGCTGATCTAACCACTGACTGATACAACAGCAGCAGTGCTGATCACTTGAGAATGATCACCGATACCTGTCATCATTCCGTCACAGCCCCACTCACGCAGTATACATTAACTAAATCAGAAATCGTGAACATAACTGTTCGAGGAAGGCTGCGCAATCCTCTGTCGGTGTTTGTCAGATTTTGCTACCTCCCATTAAAACAGATGGTAGCATAATTCGATAGTGAAAAGTGCTACCTATCAGATTTTGCTTCCAGCATGATATTAATCAGGTATGAGGCTTTATTAACATGTACACCTACCCCAACCCTAAACCTACCCTTAAAAGTAGGATAAATACAGCGTTGGTAGCATAATCTGATAGGTAGCATTATTTGTCAGAACACCTGGCTCGTAACGTCAATTCCATCAGTGTTTTCACTTCAGTAAATCAGATTTGGTGAATACAAACTACGTGATTATTTTTCATGAGTCCAACATCCGGCCGCCGCACAAGAGACGTGATCAGTAAGGGAAGTCGTCTTTCACTATTATAATGTTGTTAAATAGAGAAAAACATTTTATATTTAAGTAACTAATAGCATAAGGGAAGTCGTGGCCTAATGGTTAGAGAGTCGGACTCATAACCCAAAGGTTGTGGGTTTGAGTCTCGTACTGGCAGGGATTGTAGGTGGGGGGGAGTGAATGTCCACCTTCAATACCACGACTGAGGTGCGCTTGAGCAAGGCACCGAACCCCCAACTGCTCCCCGGGTGCCGCAGCATAAATGGCTGCCCACTGCTCCGGGTGTGTGTTCACGGTTTGTGTGTGTTCACTGCTGTGTGTGTGTGCACTTTGGATGGGTAAATGCAGAGCACTAATTCCGAGTATGGGTCACCATACTTTGTCACTTCACTTTTTTTTTTATTTTTATAATTCTTAACCTTGGACCTTATTCTTGAAACTCAAAATGACCAATAAAAAGGTATCAAGCACCAAAAGCAGCCCATATTAAATCTATAAGCTGTCTTTAATTGAAAAATACGCATTTTCATGCATTCTATATATGTGTGTGTGTATATATACACGGTCACTCAACCCCCCCCCCCCCCCCCCCCCCCCCTCCGGTGGAAATGTTCAATAACTAACCAATATTTGTACATAATGCACCCATACAAAATTAACTAGCCTACAAATAAACAATATCATGTGACAACTAGCCCAAATCTCCCCATCTCCCCTTTTAAGTCAGCAGCACCATATGGATTTAGGTATACAGTGCACATAAACGAGACGTATATAATGATGCAACTATGCAACTGTATAAAATCATCTGGAGTCTTGTGACCCCTCCTGCAGTAGAATTTAGGCTGTTGTGCTGCAGAATTTGATACTGCCATGACTCACGTGCCTCTTTGAGGCCTGAATAAACGCAAGTGGGATGTGCCTAGGCCTGCTACGGTTTTCAACGGTTATTCATAGGTAAACAAAGAAAATAAGAAAATATTATATATACTCATAGTATTTTTATTACTACTTTTTCCGCTCTACAAATTTCAGGAAGTAAAAGCCGCATGGCTGCATCCTTGGAGTTTGTGGTACCCGGCGCTGCATCCATTTGGTAGCACCCATCAGCTGATGCTCTATCAAGGTCACCCGCGCAGAGCATCATGGGCGGCAGTATCGGATGCTATTGGTCCCACCCCACGAGCACAATCCGCATCCTAACCGAAACCTCGCCGAATAAGGTATTCCCGCATCACGAGGCGCTATGACGGAACAGCTGTCACAAGGCGTGATGCGAAATACATAAAGGGGCGGGGGCGAGGCTTTACGTGCGCAGCCGCCGGTATTCCGTCAAAGGAGAACGTGCGGTTGGTCATGTATTTGCTGCGTGTGACGAATGAACGAATACATAATTACCGGAGCGAATCTCTCCAGACTTCAGTGCCAGTGGGTCAACGGGATACGTGCACACGCGAACGGGTGGTCACTCACGACGCACAAGAGATACGGTAACTGCAGACTCAGTTAATGATATACATTTAAATGGTCAGGTAGCCTATTTAAATAGTATATGACTTAAGTTACCATAATAGCCTGATGCTGATTATTGTAGTAGCCACATCTTCTATGATCTTATTTGGCTGTTTAGTTTAAATGAATTTGACGGCGTCTTCTTTAAGTAAAAAGAGTAACTTAATGAACAATTGTGAATGTTAAAATATTATCCTACACGTATAGTGCGATCTATGTTTTGGTATGGTTATGAGACCTGTAATAGTACAGTAGTATTAATAAAACTGGGATGTTTTGGCGCTTAAAATTACGAACATATTTATTTTTGCACGTGTAAAAAATGTTTAACAATAAAAAAAAAAGGTCCGAGGTGAAGAAGATGCTACTTCATCTGTCAAAAAAGTGGAGTTCGCAATATGCGGAAACACCTGTTGTACGACAGTGTATAGTTTGAGGGTTTTATTTAGGCTATTTAACTAAGGCTATTTATTTATAGGATCGTTTTCTTCTGTTTTGCATTTTTGGGGGCTGGGGGTCGTCACAAAAGGTTTAGGGGAGGGGTCAAAAGCAGTAGGCTATATTCTCTTATTTTTACATGCAAGTACGTATTTATACATAAACATTTTGTCTTTAACACAAAAAAATGAACAAGGTCGTCTGAAGATGTAACTACAATAGGCCTATTCTGATGTTAATTTCAGGATGTAGCATTGGCGAAACAAAAGTAGGCCTTCTACTGTCGTTATTTATCACTTAAATTATACATTTTAATATCATACAGGCTTATATGTCGCTAAAACGTTTGTGGTTTGCTTAACGTATATGACAGGATGAGCTCTGAAAGATGTTGCGGGAGATGGGGGTGGGGGTGGGGGGGGGGGGTTT
>NW_015505295.1:536435-562897 GCF_001515645.1 Sinocyclocheilus grahami
GTGATTGTTTCATTTTCTGAAGTTGGCAACCCTATTCCCACTGTTAATTGTTTTTGTCCTGGTAAATGGTGGAAATGTTCAATAACTAACCAATATTTGTACATAATGCACCCATACAAAATTAACTAGCCTACAAATAAACAATATCATGTGACAACTAGCCCAAATCTCCCCTTATAGCTATTTAAGTCAGCAGCACCATATGGATTTAGGTATACAGTGCACATAAACGAGACGTATATAATGATGCAACTGCGTTGTGATATAAAATCATCTGGAGTCTTGTGACCCCTCCTGCAGTAGAATTTAGGCTGTTGTGCTGCAGAATTTGATACTGCCATGACTCACTTGCCTCTTTGAGGCCTGAATAAACGCAAGTGGGATGTGCCTAGGCCTGCTACGGTTTTCAACGGTTATTCATAGGTAAACAAAGAAAATAAGAAAATATTATATATACTCATAGTATTTTTATTACTACTTTTTCCGCTCTACAAATTTCAGGAAGTAAAAGCCGCATGGCTGCATCCTTGGAGTTTGTGGTACCCGGCGCTGCATCCATTTGGTAGCACCCATCAGCTGATGCTCTATCAAGGTCACCCGCGCAGAGCATCATGGGCGGCAGTATCGGATGCTATTGGTCCCACCCCACGAGCACAATCCGCATCCTAACCGAAACCTCGCCGAATAAGGTATTCCCGCATCACGAGGCGCTATGACGGAACAGCTGTCACAAGGCGTGATGCGAAATACATAAAGGGGCGGGGGCGAGGCTTTACGTGCGCAGCCGCCGGTATTCCGTCAAAGGAGAACGTGCGGTTGGTCATGTATTTGCTGCGTGTGACGAATGAACGAATACATAATTACCGGAGCGAATCTCTCCAGACTTCAGTGCCAGTGGGTCAACGGGATACGTGCACACGCGAACGGGTGGTCACTCACGACGCACAAGAGATACGGTAACTGCAGACTCAGTTAATGATATACATTTAAATGGTCAGGTAGCCTATTTAAATAGTATATGACTTAAGTTACCATAATAGCCTGATGCTGATTATTGTAGTAGCCACATCTTCTATGATCTTATTTGGCTGTTTAGTTTAAATGAATTTGACGGCGTCTTCTTTAAGTAAAAAGAGTAACTTAATGAACAATTGTGAATGTTAAAATATTATCCTACACGTATAGTGCGATCTATGTTTTGGTATGGTTATGAGACCTGTAATAGTACAGTAGTATTAATAAAACTGGGATGTTTTGGCGCTTAAAATTACGAACATATTTATTTTTGCACGTGTAAAAAATGTTTAACAATAAAAAAAAAAGGTCCGAGGTGAAGAAGATGCTACTTCATCTGTCAAAAAAGTGGAGTTCGCAATATGCGGAAACACCTGTTGTACGACAGTGTATAGTTTGAGGGTTTTATTTAGGCTATTTAACTAAGGCTATTTATTTATAGGATCGTTTTCTTCTGTTTTGCATTTTTGGGGGCTGGGGGTCGTCACAAAAGGTTTAGGGGAGGGGTCAAAAGCAGTAGGCTATATTCTCTTATTTTTACATGCAAGTACGTATTTATACATAAACATTTTGTCTTTAACACAAAAAAATGAACAAGGTCGTCTGAAGATGTAACTACAATAGGCCTATTCTGATGTTAATTTCAGGATGTAGCATTGGCGAAACAAAAGTAGGCCTTCTACTGTCGTTATTTATCACTTAAATTATACATTTTAATATCATACAGGCTTATATGTCGCTAAAACGTTTGTGGTTTGCTTAACGTATATGACAGGATGAGCTCTGAAAGATGTTGCGGGAGATGGGGGTGGGGGTGGGGGGGGGGGTCCATCAATCTTGGACGTTTCCACTCTGGCACCATGGAGGGGGAGAAGGTTTGTCCCTTTAACCTGTTTTCCTCAATCAATACCGGCTGCTTTTGTGCTATAGTATAATGATCTGTTCCCACAGCACTCTTTACATGTATTTAAATATAACATTTATACATTTTAATAGTATAAAATGGTTTACATACACTGTAAATCTGTGTGTTGCATCTAGAAATCTTGGCTGTAATGAATGTAGGCCTACCATAGATGCTTTGCATGACTTTGATTAACCACTTTAGTTATGCAACTTGATCATATGTATATACAGTCTTTGTTTCAGCACTGAATGTATGTCAAAAGTCAATCAATATGATCAATCATGCATAATCCCAGTGTGTTGCCTGTGTTTGCTATAGTCTCATTGAAAGGAATGTCAATGCAGCTGTTACCCAATGGATGTTGCTATGACGATGAAGGAGTGGCTGAGATGCTGAGGACAGGATAAAAGGATATTAAGAGCTACTGGGATGTAAATGTTTGGGAGAGACAAGGAGAGAGAGGCAGAGTGGGTAGTGAAGTTGTTTGTATTGTATGTTGTTTTCTATCTTAACCCTCACAACATCAGCAGATTAAATCAATCTTGTGAGCAGATTAGATGTTTTCATTCATAGCTGTCTACACATGTTAGGACTTTTCTGTCCAGGTTGTCTTGTAACTCTTTAATTCCGAGCATTTGACTCGGAATGCATTTTTCAGATGACGTTTGTTTCTTAATTTATTTCACTGAGTCATTTGTATGGTTGCGGAAGAGAGGGAGAGCGAGTAATATGAATAATAGGATCAGATTAAAAGGAAATGATGCTTTTGATCTACATTTCTTTCAGATAGTTACATCCAGTTGGTTTTGCTTAGATAAGCCAAATGTGTTGTGCAAGAAATGACCTACACAGATGCATCCATGTCCTAGAAATACTACTGTATTTATACAGTTTATGGCAAAGACTATACACTCCTTTTGTTTTGATATAGTTCAGTAATATCTTTAAGGTCACCTGTGTTGAATGTCTGACCATCTCAGCATCACACAGCCCTTCACAATTCACAGTGTCAGCACTGCTGTGTCCTGTTGCCCTAGAAATTTGGAATCTGTAGTCGCAGTGTTGTCTTACAGCTGGAGGCAGGGCCGTTTTAGGACATGGCTGATTTGTGATAATTAAGATGATCCCTTTAATAATAAAATATGTTGTTAGCTGCTGTTGTGTTTACATTTTACTACATCAAAGCAGAGTGCAGTGTGACTACTGGATCTTTTTGAGAGAATTCAGTTACGTAAACATTAATGTATATAATGAATATGTATATGTGATTCATTTTAATAATAAAATTATAACATTTTATTATATATATATTAATACATTATATAATACTGTGCTTACAATAATTATTACTTATATGTTATTACTTCAGGAGTTCACAACGAAATTTTTCACTTCTTAATTATTATATGTAAATATTTTATTAGAATTTGGTCTATTACAGTTTGACAAGTTTTATTCAGTCATTCTGCACATTATTGTCAACTAAAAGTATATGTAATTTTAGTCTGAACAAAATGAACATTAAAGGACATTTTCATCCAAATGCAAAAATTATTACTTAAAAAAAAAGTAATGTATCACTGTGTTCTTCTCTTTCTTGCTGCCATTTTTCTCATATCCTCTGTTTGCTGCTGAATTAGTGTTTCTTATTTAATTGAAGTCTTTCCCGGGCTGTCTGTTTGTCACATAACCCAAGAAAAAGTATGATTAACATGGCGTCTATGTTTTTTAAATGTTTTATAAATAAAGACAATTTAAAATATAAATAACAGTGTTTTTTTATAAATAAATAGGCTAATTTAATCTCAGAACTCTCTTTTAAAGTCTGTGTGTATGTTTCATTTTTATGATCAAAATGTGACAATGAAAATAAAAAGTGCAAAATAAAATGACAATGACAACTAACCAACCTTGAACCTTTTCTCTCTTGTTTTACAGAAGCAGGTGACGTGCTACCTCCTGTTTTCTTTATCGACAGCTGTAATTGGCTCCCTGCAGTTTGGCTTCAACACAGGAGTCATCAATGCCCCGATATGTATATGTGATTCATTTTAATAATAAAATTATAACATTTTATTATATATATTAATACATTATATAATACTGTGCTTACAATAATTATTACTTATATGTTATTACTTCAGGAGTTCACAACGAAATTTTTCACTTCTTAATTATTATATGTAAATATTTTATTAGAATTTGGTCTATTACAGTTTGACAAGTTTTATTCAGTCATTCTGCACATTATTGTCAACTAAAAGTATATGTAATTTTAGTCTGAACAAAATGAACATTAAAGGACATTTTCATCCAAATGCAAAAATTATTACTTAAAAAAAAAGTAATGTATCACTGTGTTCTTCTCTTTCTTGCTGCCATTTTTCTCATATCTTCTGTTTGCTGCTGAATTAGTGTTTCTTATTTAATTGAAGTCTTTCCCGGGCTGTCTGTTTGTCACATAACCCAAGAAAAAGTATGATTAACATGGCGTCTATGTTTTTTAAATGTTTTATAAATAAAGACAATTTAAAATATAAATAACAGTGTTTTTTTATAAATAAATAGGCTAATTTAATCTCAGAACTCTCTTTTAAAGTCTGTGTGTATGTTTCATTTTTATGATCAAAATGTGACAATGAAAATAAAAAGTGCAAAATAAAATGACAATGACAACTAACCAACCTTGAACCTTTTCTCTCTTGTTTTACAGAAGCAGGTGACGTGCTACCTCCTGTTTTCTTTATCGACAGCTGTAATTGGCTCCCTGCAGTTTGGCTTCAACACAGGAGTCATCAATGCCCCGGAACAGGTTAGTAGATGTGTTTGTGTTGTGTAGCACCAATCAAAAGTTCAAACACGCATATACTACATTCAAACCTTTGGAGTTAATTTTTTTTAAGATTTAAAGCAAGAATGCATTAAATTCACCAAAACATATTTATTTAGCACTTAATTAAAATGATTAATCAAAACTTAAATAAAATACACACATATACACAAATGGGAATATAGGAATTATGCAGTGGCCATCTTCAATGAAAACATTTGAACTGCTTAGAAACTGCGGGCGTTCTTTAATGCCACATGGATGGAGCGTTACGGGGAGCCCATCAAGCCGGGTGTGTGCACCATTGTGTGGAGTTTTGCCGTGGCCATCTTTAGCGTGGGTGGAATGGTGGGATCATTCAGTGTTGGTGTTGTAGCCAACAAATTTGGAAGGTGAGTGGAAATTAATTCATCATGTGTAATTTGGCAAATATTGACCAGTTTGGACTTGGCAAGAAGCTGTTTTCTAGTACATTGCACCATGGAGCTAATGCTTACATTGTGGGTTTGAACCTGTCTTCCATGTAATTTATGCATCAGTAAAGTGGAATAAATATAATAAAGATGAACAGAGAAGTTTAATGTAGTCATTTTTCATTTATGTTGTTGTGCTGGGAAACCTCAGCCAGTTTATACATCAGCTTATGCCAGAGTTACTCACAATGCTGCTTTAACTGGACAGTAAATGCTTCATTAATAATAAAAGCAGTTTACTACAATGAGGGCACTCATCATCATGTGTAATTTGGCAAATATTGACCAGTTTGGACTTGGCAAGAACCTGTTTTCTAGTACATTGCACCATGGAGCTAATGCTTACATTGTGGGTTTGAACCTGTCTTCCATGTAATTTATGCATCAGTAAAGTGGAATAAATATAATAAAGATGAACAGAGAAGTTTAATGTAGTCATTTTTCATTTATGTTGTTGTGCTGGGAAACCTCAGCCAGTTTATACATCAGCTTATGCCAGAGTTACTCACAATGCTGCTTTAACTGGACAGTAAATGCTTCATTAATAATAAAAGCAGTTTACTACAATGAGGGCACTCAGAGTAGAAGAGTTGACCTCTGTTTTCCTCTCTGCTTGAACACTGTCCACACTGTCAGAAAAACCTAATTCAAAGCAAGCATTCATGTGTGCTCAGTGGCCATTGTTCTGTTTCTGTGGCCTTCTCTGCCACTCTCCCTGGTTTTGGTTGGTTTTTGATTTTGTCAGTAATAATCAAGAAGAAAAATATGTTTAATATTTTTGTCTAGTTTTTAAAGCACAAAGATTTCATAACACAATAAACAGTAACTAACTGTATACACATATAGGCTACTACAGTGCCCGGGAGCTGACATGGTCGGTTCACTTAGTTTTGTCGTGGCCATGAGATATTAATTTGAGGGAACGTCATATTAACTCATGGGAACGTGATAATATGTCGTGGCCACAAGATATTAATTTGAGGCAACGTCATATTAACTCGCGGGAACGTGATATGTCGTGGCCACAAAATAATTTTGTTGAGGTAACGACATCCTTATGTCGTTTTATGTCGCCTTAGGTCTTGATGTCTCACTACTCAGGGGCTAGGTGACGTTGGAGAAGCTTAAACAAACAGTCTTTAATGAACTCACAAATCCAGGGGAAACACAGGGCAGGTAGGAACACAAGGATGACGTAAGACACCGGATGCCATACACAGGGATTAAGTAACTGGAGACAAACAAAATAATTAATCAAAACCAGCTGAAACTAATGGAGCTAATTAGGGACAGGAACAGGAAGAACCAAATATGGGCATAAAGAAACACGAGGGAAAACCAGGAACACATAGGGAGGAAAACCAAATGGGAACAAAAGTCTGACATTATGGGTGGGCGCTCTGGAGGTCCCTCTGGACAGACACACGGCATGGCAGGCCTTAAGAGCGATATCCGTTCCGGGACCCATGGCGGATCAGGCAGTTCGGGGTGCCATGGCGGAGCTGGCAGTTCGGGTTGCCACGGTGGAGCAGGTAGTTCAGGAGGCCATGGCAAAGCAGCCTCCGAGGCCACGGCCCCAGCCCCGGGCTTAACTGAGGATCTGGAGCCCTCCCTGGGCTCAACGGGGGATCAGGAGCCCTCCCTGGGCTTAACTGAGGATCTGGAGCCCTCCCTGGGCTCGACGGGGAATCAGGAGCCCTCCGTGGGCTATACTCGGGAACAGGAGCCCTCACTGAAGAGAGCTCTGGGGCTGGAAGGCTTGACATCGGTGCGGCCGGCAGGCTTGACATCGGCGTGGCCAGCGGGCTTGTCTTCTAGATGAGAACAATTTATATTGTCCTTTATTTCTTCGACCTCGGAATTAGAACAGTTTAAATAAAGGACTAGATTAATCAACTCGATTAAGGGAAACTCATATGTTGGGAGATCACAACGGATTGTGTTCTCATCCAGCCCCAACTGAAAGCAGGCACTGAGTGCTGCGTCATGCCAACTCACCCGGTAAGACAGCTCGAGAAATTCCTCCACATACCGTTCCAACGGTCGACCACCCTGCCGCAGGCAACATAGCCGATCCTCGGGCGCTGTCATCAAAGCTTTATTGGCATTTACAGTAGGCTATTATTTACAAAAGTATTCAGTTAAGTAAAGAGATTGAAATGAAGGGGAAATAATGAATATAAACGAATATAACAAATAATAATAGGCTAATAATAATAATATACAAATATTACGGGAAAAAGACGATCAGTTAATGGACTTACAAGACTGTAGGATGGATAAAAATGTTTTTATATTTTATATTATGTACTTTATGTAACATTTATTCCTGATAAACTTCATCTGAATGCTGACTATCGCACGTAATACAGTCCGGTAGCCAAGGCCTATGGTTAATATAATAATGTAATAATGTAATAATTTCTATAATAAATAATATAATAATTTCTTAATTCAAAATAAAATATTAATGAATCCATCTCTGATAATCCCGAGTTGCTATGGTCACACAGCTTTGTTTACGCATTAAACTCGAGAAATGGATGTCGTTCCCTCAACATAGCATCTTGAGGCCACAACATAAGGATGTCGTTACCTCGACAAAATGATCTCGTGGCCATGACATAAAATCACGTTCCCACGAGTTAATATGACATTTCCTCAAATTAATATCTTGTGGCCATGACATATTATCATGTTCCCACGAGTTATGATGTCGTGACCACAACAAAACTAAGTGAACCGAACATGTCAGCTTCCGGGCACCGTAGGCTACCATTTAAAAGTCTGGTCAGAAAAATATTTATAAAGTTTATAAAGAAATTAATTCTTTTATTCGGCAGGTGCTTTAATAATCAAAAGTAAAACAAAAAAAAACATGATGAAAAACATATTTGTATGTTAGAATATACTCTATATAGTTGGTGCTGATAGCCTTGTGGGCAGCGTGCCGACATACAGTGCCGTTGCACTATGGGGCATCCCGACTTCGAATTCCGACTTGAGGACCTTTCCCGATCCCACTCCCTATCTCTCTCCCACTTCGCTTCCCGTTGGTTCTGATCTGTCCTATTGTAATAAAGTAAAATAAATCTTTAAAAAAAATAGAATATACTCTAAATAATTATTATTACTTATATGTTATTATTTCAGGAGTTCACAAGGAGATCTTTACTCATTTTGATTGTTGATTAATCTTTTAAATGTTTAAATGATTAAATAACTATTAAATGATTTTCTTTTTTGTGTTTAAATATTTGGTTAGAGTTTGGTTTATTACAGTTTTGCACATTATTTTCAACTAAAAGTGGTATATATAATTTTAGTCAGAGCAAAATAGAATAAAATGAATGAATATGACATTGACTATATGTTGTGACATTTTCATCCAAGGACAACAATTGTGACTAAAACAAAAAAGGGTGCAATCTTAACATTGTGTTCTTGTGTAATTTTTCTCATTTCCTCCATTTGCTGCTGAATTAGTGTTTCTAATTCAATTGAACTCCCCCTCTCCCTGTCTGTTTTTCTTTCCACAGACGTAAATCTATGATCCTTGTGAATATCTTGGCTCTGATTGGTGGGGGTCTCATGGGACTGTGCACTGTCTGCTCCTCCTTTGAGATGATCATTGCCGGTCGGCTGGTTATTGGGCTGTTCTGTGGTCTCTTCACCAGTCTTACTCCAATGTATGTTGGGGAAGTGTCGCCCACTCCCCTCCGCGGGGCCTTTGGGACCCTGCACCAGCTTGGTGTCGTGGTGGGCATCTTAATCGCACAGGTACAGCATTGTATGGCACAGCAATGTAGTTTGTTGCCTTTACAGTAGCTTTTAATTTTGGATATGACCAGATGGTTTATAAAAAATTTGTAAATCATTTTAAGAGCCTAGTGGCCTCATTATATGTTTGTGCCACAACAAAGCCTTGGGGAAATATCCCTTCTGATTAGTTTTGATGCACTTATGTTACATGAAGCTTCTAATTGAGTCTGCTGATCCATTTTTAAGTCTGCTAGCCTAATTTATGCCATCATAACCTAATCAGTTTTATTTTGGTACCTGTAAATGTTCAAATTACTTATAAGTCATGTCCTTTTCCATCTAGATTTTGGGTCTGGAGTATCTGCTGGGTTCAGATAAGCTTTGGCCTGTGCTTCTGGCTTTAACCGTGGTACCTGCTGTCCTGCAGTGTATACTGCTTCCGTTCTGTCCAGAGAGCCCTCGATACCTGCTCATTAACCTCAATGAGGAAGAACAGGCCCGTAAAGGTAAAAAAGAGATCACAAATTAGTTTTATCTCCACTGAGCTGCAACCATGCTTCACTGAACAGTTTACGCTGAAAGAACGTTTATAGTGGTGACAGCAAATATGTCTTTTGCATTGCCTTTTGCTTCAAAAGCAAATTAAATAATCCATGATGGCTTTACAAAAGAGGAAGAAAATATCAGGAGATTGATTACATTAGTCAGAAAAGAGAAAGATGTCAAATTTGCCACCACTCCCTCAGAAAACACTCACGCATCAGCATTAACCTAAACTAATTTTTTATTTGGTGAACAACGTTCATCTATGTGGCAATGAAGTTGTGCCAAATGCACTTAACCTTATGTTTCCACTTAACGTTAATTATGCCTTTGAGAGTGCTGATGACAAAATGAGCTAAAACATCTGCTTAAACAGGAGCCCTTTATTAAATAACATACAGGTTATCATTTACTGGAGCTGGATGATTAATTTTACACCAGATTATTACGCACATAAATGTGTAATAGATGTCAGCTAGCACAGCTATGTTGTAAAATGCTTTAAAAATTTTGCTCCTTTTTGAGCATCTTGACAAACCTGACACAGCAAACCTAACTTTTAGTCAACCAGTGGCAGCTGGCAAGGATTCAGGAAACCTGTTTGAAAGCAATCAGTCTTTGCAATTCTGTTTGGTGATGCTAGGTGTTGGAGACATTACTTCTGCTTTAAGCCAGATAAAGTTTGTGAAATCATTATACGCTACATGCATAATATGACAGGTTTTGTTAATATAACAAATATGCATTTTTTTATTTTCTGTAAACATCATTACCTCATTCCATTTTCTGAGACATTCATCTTCAAACTGGATCTGTTTACCAACAACATCTAAGAAGCAGGCTATTAGAGCATAATTTATTTAGTGTTCTGAATTCAGAATTCATGTAAATCAGAAGAACAACATTACCATGTTTTTAGCAGTAGGTACTGACATGATTCTCATTCTTTTTCATAAACCTATAAACCATAAAGTCATTGATATCATTTGCTGTGAAGCAAAGTTTTCTCATCTCAGAACATGACCCCTTGTCAGACTTGCTAAACTAGCCTGGTAACAAGTGTTTTCTGAAACTGGGAATTAAGGTGGAGAAACCATCCCTATTCTGATCTTGTGCTTTACTGTTCCTTATAGAGGAAGCAAAAGCTTGAGTCTTTAAGAGTCCCTGAACTTGACAAAGGACCAACAGCAGGTTTTGGCATCTTCTTTGATGTTGATGATGCAATAGTTGCCTTTTATCCTAGAATACATCTAAATATACAGATACAATTAAGTTAAAATAAATAATACATTTAAAACATTAAAGACATTAATGTTATTGTAATTAATGACAATAATATAAAGATTAATGTTAAGATTTCTCTTTCAAATTAATGCTGTTTTTCATCAAAGAATCCTGAAAAAATGTATCAAGGTTTTCCTAAAAATGTTAAGCAGAACTGTTTTCAACATTGATAATAATAAGAAATGTTTCTTGAGCACCAGATCAGCATATTAGAATGATTTTTGAAGCATTATTTGACACTGAAGACTGGAATAATGGCTGATGAAAATTCAGTTTTGCTGTCAAAGGAATAAATTACAAATAACAAAATAAATTATAAAATATATTTAAATAGTAAAGGTTATATATATATATATATATATACACACACAGTATATAACCTTGGTAAGCATAAGTACTTCTTTCATAAACATTCAACAGTTTTACCCATGCCAAAATGTAGTAGTCTTTCTTGTTAGATTTGTATGACCAAACCTCCGTTATTTTGTCCCTCAGCGCTGGTGCGTCTCCGTGGTTACGAGGATGTGGGGAAGGACATGCAGGAGATGAAGGAGGAGAGTGCGAAGATGGCCATGGAGAAGAAGGTGACCATCCCAGAGCTCTTCCGCACCGCTGCTTACCGCCAGCCTCTGCTCATCGCTATCATGCTGCAGCTGTCCCAGCAGCTGTCTGGCATCAATGCTGTGAGTGACATACATTACCCATCATGCACTGTGCTCGTTACTGCATACTACCTACTATTTTGAATGTGAAACAGTATGTATATTGTTTATAATATGCATTCTTTATATAAGCAGTAAATATTTGGATATCTTACTATACTTGGAATGCGAAACTTTCATTATGTTCCAAAATACAGTATCCTGAAATTCAATGTGCTGGACTTGACCTTACATTTTGAATGTGACAAATAATTTCTGATATCAGCCATGATTTTTAACTTCCACTTTATAGCTCATTATTTGGTCAGACTGTCAAATGTTTAATATACACTAGTGCTCTTGTTTTACTATCACTTTACATTCTTTAGTTAATCATTTGGACTTTTCTTTGTGTTTCTCAAAGGTCTTTTATTACTCAACTGGTATTTTTGAGTCAGCTGGAGTGAATCAGCCCGTTTATGCCACCATTGGAGCTGGAGTCGTCAATACTGTCTTTACTGTAGTATCTGTAAGTATTTTATCATTGAACTTCATAAGAAATCTGTGGTGTTTGAAATAATACTTTAAAGGGGTCCTATTATGCTCTTTTACAAAGTCTTGATTTTGTTTTGGGGGTGTACTAGAACAGGCTCTCATACTAAGTTCATGGTTTGTACGGTCATGAAAAACCTGGAAAAGTTTTGGAAAAATAAATAAACCCAGAAAGTTTTGGAAAAGTCATTGAAATCTATTTCACAAAACTCTGTATAATAGAATTGTGTTTAATCAGGTCCTGAATTTCGGTGCGGGATTAGCGCATAGGCTATATCGCATAGTTTTACTCATTCCCGCAGCTTTTGACTTTAAAATGATGGATATTCACACATTTATTCAATAGCCTATAGCATGTAGGTTTGATGAGTAAATAATCAAACCTACAGACTGATCAAATCAGTCATTTGAAAACAGCGTGAGTGATTCAGCTGTACGCGTCTTCTCTTTTTGACTTTTCTCTTCAAACGGCTTCACATCGGCGCATCTTGTCTGCGCTACAAGAGCCGCTGCACGCTGCGATACAAGACTTTCACTCGCGTTTCGGGACAGTTGACAGAATTGTCACTTGCCTAATTGGGTCATTGTTGCATCATCAGATAATTTTATTATTTATTTGCACGTCTTTTTAAGCCATTCGGTACTCGCACGCTCCAACGGCGGTGCGCAGTCACATTCAAAGTGCGTTCGTGCGTATATAAAGCCACCTTGCCAGTACCCAATTGAGTTTGCTACCAAATAAGCTCAGCAGAACCCTGCACGGGCCTCAAACATATGCCCTAGTCCGGCCCTTATCCGACAGATGTCTTTTTTCTCTTTCTCTCTTCCCCAATTACACAGCTGCTTTTGTAGCCATTAAAATAGTTCAGTTTCGTTTTTAATGGCAAAAGTGGTTATATATATTTTCGTTTCTTTATTATGTTAATTTAGAAATATGTTTGGAAAATGTTTTTGTTTGTTAAATTCAAGTTTTTGTTTTACTCTTCCAGCACTCGCTGCTGCTGGACACTAAACACCGTCCAAGCCACTCGTGACAGTTGCGGTAGCACGGTCTCGTGTTGTTTCCACCAGTGTGGCAAATCTTTGTCATCATCATAATAATTGATGGATATCTAAAATATAAAAATAAGGAGGAAGCAAGCCTGATGCCTGGCCCGTGTCTGAGCTATGACGTGAAAATTGTCCCGAAGCCATAAATAAGTTGGGGCCGTTGGGCTCAGGCTGAAATGCAGGGCTCTAAAGCGCAGCTTGTTGCATTTAAGCAGCAAAAATACACACAAAATGACACCAAAATGGCCATCCTGGCCACACAGTTAAATAAATGATAATATTCAGTGATGTGATATGTGAAATGTGGAGTAACGTCTGGCGCAGTTGCAGCTTGTACTTATTACTAAAACAAGAAAGCAAACGAGTAGCATTAATAGTCATTCATTTTAGTTAACATATGCTATGATAATTTGAAAATATTTGTATTCTTATTGTAAAATAATGGAACATTTAGGTCATGAATATTGTCTCAAAAGTCATGGAAAAGTCATGGAAATGTATTGGTAAAAATGTGTACGAACCCTGTAAGTTGTTTGAAAACACATTAATTTTCACATATTTTACATTATTACAACACCTCTCTCCCCAGTCTGGCATGAAGGGCTCGAATAGTTCCTGTATCAAGTGAAGGCCCGCCTTCTGAAATACGAAATGTGCTGTGATTGGTTAGCTGGGCCAGTGTGAGTTGTGATTGGCTCCACTCGGCACCTGGTCGGGAAATGTCACGCACCTTACCATAGCCGCCTGCGAGATTCAGTGTAAATATTGCGTCAAAATCAAATCAATTTGAGCGCGATTTAAACCGGGATGATTGTAACCACTCTAAGTTCGTCTGCCTTGGGAAAGCTAGCGTGTCCGACATAGTGATAACACTCGTTGCCTTCTCTGGACCAACCTGGTCTCCTCCCACTCGTCTGTATTTGTGATATATCACAAATCCCGGAAAATATGCGTTGTAGTCCAAACGAGTCATTCGTTGTAGTCTTTGAAAAGTGATTTCTGTTAAATAAAATATCTCCTTTTGAATTGGACTTTGAGCTTTGTAACTTTGCTGATCTTTTTTTATGCTCAAACAGCAACATTACAGACTAACTAAAGTTGAAAAAGTGAAAAAGCATAATAGGACCCCTTTAATTTTATCCTTTTATTCAAGCTTTTCTTGGTGGAGAGGGCAGGAAGAAGAACTTTGCACCTTATTGGTTTGGGTGGAATGGCTGTCAGCGCCTTGGCCATGACCATTGCTCTCTTATTGGTGGGTCCTGCTGTCTGTTTTCATTTTGCTGAAGATTCAAAACAGTCACTGTAAATATCTGACCATCATAAGAATGTCGTACCTGTATTTTCTTACCTTTGTTCCTGAGCAGAAGGACATTGAGGCTCTTCGCTACCTCAGCATTGCTGCAGTCTTTGCCTTTGTGGCCATGTTTGAGATGGGCCCTGGACCCATTCCCTGGTTCATAGTGGCTGAACTGTTCTCCCAGGGGCCACGTCCTGCCGCCATGGCCGTTGCAGGATGCTCCAACTGGACAGCCAACTTCCTTGTGGGAATCAGCTTCCCTAAACTGGAGGTATGAGCTTAATTTAGATTAACTTTTAAAAACAACTGCCATTTCTTTAACTACTTAAAACTACAGTATTGTTTTAAAGTGTTTTAAGATAAATATAGTAATATTGGTTATGGAGAACCAGCTATACAAATAAACATTTCTGAAAAAAAATAAACACACACACATTTGAACTTGAATTTTAAATAATTTAATCTAACCAATTAAAATAAAGTTTTTAAACAATTATTCTATAATAAACAAATATTTCATGCCACGTGATTTTTGTTAAATTAGTGTATTATTCTCCTTGTGGGAATTAGCTTATTAAAACTTTTAAAAACGTATTAACTTATTAAAAGCTTGATGTAAACGTATTAAATCAATTGCCATTACTTTAACCACTTAAATCTACTGAATTAATTTTTAAAGTAAAACTATTAATATTCTATATGGAGAACCAGCTTTTCATTTAAATATTTATTTTACATATGCATATAAAAAGAAATATTTATTTAAAAAAAAATTTTTTTAAATCACTCACCTTGAAACTTGAATTTAAAATCATTTTAATCTAAACCATTAAAATAAAGTTTTTTTTTAAAATAATTTTTCTATTGTAATAAATTTTTATCTCATGACTAGCGGGTTATTGTGATCTTATTTTATGTTAAATTAGTGTATTCTTCTGCTTGTGGAAATATAGTTTCCTAAACTAGAGAATTGGAGGTATGAGTTTAAAGGGATAGTTCACCCAAAAATGAAAATTCTATCATTAATTACTTACCCTCATGTCGCTCCAAACCCGTAAAGACCTTCCTTCATCTTCGGAACACAAATTAAGATATTTTTGATGAAATCCGAGAGTTTTCTGACCCTCCATAGACAGCAATGTAACTGCAATGTTCCCAGGCCTAGAAACGCATTAAGGACATCGGTAAAACAGTCCATGTGACATCAGTGGTTCAACCATAATTTTATGAAGCTACGAGAATACTTTTTGTGCACAAAGAAATAACAAATAATGACTTTATTCAACAATTCATCTCTTAAATTAATTTATTAAATCAATAGCCATTACTTTAACCACTTAAAACTAATAATTGTCCTAATATAGAACATTTTTATCTCATAACTAGTAATCGTGATTTTATTTTGTGGTAAAATGTGTGCAAAATGTCAGAATTAACTTTTTTCTTATTGTTTGTGAATTACAGGAGCTGTGCGGGCCATATGTCTTCATTATATTTATGATCTTCCTCATCTTCTTCTTCATCTTCACGTACTTCAAAGTACCGGAGACCAAAGGGCGAACTTTCGATGACATCGCCCGTGGTTTTAGCGGGGCTCCGCCTCTGGCTGCCACCTCTGTGGAGGAGCCCGGCAGAGTCGCACTTCCTGCCTCTCCGGTCAAAGAAAAGGTCCCATTGGTGGAAGCTTCCAAATCTTCCTCGGAACAGGGTGCAAGCTCATCTGAGAAAGTTGCGGCAGATGCCACAAAGGTGGAGGACAAACCGAGCTCAGTTACCCAGCCACTGGTGGATTCTAGTAAAGAGGAGAAATCTAATTCCACCATCTAAGAAACGGTGTAACTATACATAGCTTAATATGATTAAAGCCATGACACTGAAGATAGAAATATAATACTAGAGATTTATTTACTGGAAAGAGATTGTTTAGGGTAAACAGATTATGAAAGGAACCACAGTGGAGAGTCACAGATCTCCTAGACATATTTTGAAAGGATACGAGAGCTCATAGTACATGAGCTTTATTTTATTGTGTAGTTTGACAACTGATTGTTTGGTGCAATATTGATTCATGTTTTAAGAGTTATATCCTTTTATTGCTCATTCCTGTTTGTGCCGTTTTAATGTGAATTAACAAATTGGACATGGTTTCCTTTATCAACTCAAACAGAAAAAGGGAATTTTAACATTTGGCCTTCATAGTTCTCGCCATTTTCAACTGTCAAACCTCTTTTTTTGTGTGAAAAAAAGTGTTTTCCCCTCGAATGATAGTTGTCAGTCATCATAATCTCGAGGTTTTTGCACTTACGATGTTTGTTTTGTATAACATATAGTGTATATAGAAATATATATACATTTTCATTACTTCAGATCACTACTACCATCAAAAACACTTCAAACATATAATTAATTAGAAAATGCAGTAAAATATTTACATTTATAGGAAGTGCTTAGCTAGTAAAGCTTATGCCAAGAATAAAATCGCTAGTTTACTGCCAAAAATAATACATTTAAAGAAAAAAACTCTTGGGATAAATAAGTCACTCATTCATCTAAAATCACAGTAAAGGTTGTATTGTAGAGGACGCAAATGGACCAACCAGTGTTCAGTGAATTTCACTGTATATACAGTCTCAATAACTAAACAAGCTCACATTTCAGATATCCTAGATTAAGATTTTTAGCAAATGACATAATCAAAGAGGAAATTTGCTAGATTATGACCATTACTCCCGCTACTGAATTTCCTGTGCTTGGTGATTTAGTATTTCAGCTTTGCATGTTTTAATCCCTTTCATAGAGAACACATATAGTATTTTGTTGTTCATACATTTATTTTTTACTTATATTAGAGAATCTTTACCAATAATTTATATCATGCAAGTCGATAGACGCTTTATGCTGCCATTGCTTAGGTGTTGCTATTTTTGTCTAGATATTGAATGTGAAAGTATTTATTAATAAGCACATTTATACGCCAGGGGTAATATGAAGAACTGCGTTTTCCCATTCTGATGTCTTATGGTCATGTATGTGTTGCACGGAGAGAAACTCCAAAAAAGACCAAGAAAGAACATTCCTCTTGCAGTAGTGCACTGTGGTTTGTATTCCAGCGGTCAAGAGCAGCTTCACATTGAGCCAGCCCTCTTCTAATACTAGCAAACACAACCATCTTATTAACTGTTTATACCTTTCACATATTGTATCTTTTACTGTGCATAATGTACACAACTCGCTCGCTTGCTGTACAGTTAGAAGAGCATCACCCTGTAAATACCCAAGTTCATGTTTCTGTGTTGAATGGTCTCTCATTGATGTAATTGCAGGTCAAAAGGAGAGTGTCTGCTAAACAGAAGTGTTGATGTTTTGACGTTTGTATATTTTATGGTGGCTTTTCCTGAACGTGTATCAAAATCATGAGTGGTACTGTGTACAGTTGTATTATTTTGTGAATAAATAGTCTAAATTATATCTTCTCTTGTTCCTTCTGTTTCCTAAATGTTAATAGGCTACATCAGATTCAGTGAAGTATACAGTAACATTTGTGGTATTTTGGTACCTAATTGTCATCACAAAAATATATTCAAGATAACTAAAGTCATAAAGATAGCTGTTTTTACTCCGTGTGCATATAAATAACTATATGAATTTGAATATTTGATAATGAGTATTTATAGTTCTTTCCGATAACACAAGTTAGTATTTTTAATCACTGGACTGATATTCAAATAACACAGCGTCGTTCCGCATAATAACCAATCATCTTCAATAACGCCCTTTGAAGCCAATCAGATTTTAGCATCACTCTGCGTCATCATTCTGGTTAAAAACAGTTGAAGAGAAACTCATATTTAGACAAAATACAGATAAAATCGCCTTTATTGAAGGATTATTATAAAACCGAACGTACTTCAATTTCCCTCACGGACCAAAACCGCGGGCTTGAACGTGTAAGTGGAAAACCAAATATTTAAAAGTAGACCTAATTTTGAAAAAGTCAAGTGACCATTATTATTTACAACTGTACTAGCGATGACTAAACTGACTAAAAAAAAAATTACATTAACAAATAGTGTATTTTAAATACATACGTCATTATAATGCAATAGACTTTCCAGTTACCAATAAATATACCCATAATATCATTTTAAGTTATACCATTTGAATTAGCCATAGCAGTGAACAAAATGGTACAGTAACGTTATAGTCCAACCTAAATAAATATAATGATAAGTTAAATCACAACACCTGAACTATTACTAGACACAGTTTGTGTTGTTTTTTTGGTGTGGTTTCATACATGTTTGCATTGCAGCTTTTGTCTATTAGCTCGCTGCATATTTCATATAGGGCCTATGACACAATCTTACGCTGTTGCATATTTTACATCCCCTCGTTCTCATTGTGTTGCAATTAAGCTTTACGCCTTTATCCTTAATCTAAAGTCCTGAATAATAGCGCATGCTTGCTTGATGAGATAATGTGCTTCTTTAAATTTGATAAGAGAGATATCACTGTCAGTAACAAGCAGTTTCTGTAATCCTTTGAAAGTGCTAATCTCAAACCTTAACTGTTCATTTATTCATAGCTAGTGCGCAGCTCTTTTGGCGAGTCTTGGATTTGATCAAGTACATATAGGGATCATTAATTGAATGATTCTCTAGAGCCCGCCTCCCGCATGTATTTCTCCATGTCCAGCGGCTCAGACACTTGCAGCACTGCTTGATCATTGGCGCTTCTCTCTCCTGATTGGAGCTTTCTGATCAGCTCAGCCAATGAGACTCGATCCTTTGGTTTCCACTGACAGCAGGATTTGATAATAGAACAAGCTGATTTGTTATCTAACAAGAGCAGATGCAATCTGAGCGCCCATGGTGAAGATGTGTCTTTCAGTCATGTCACACGATGCCTCCTGACCTGTGTGGTCCTGTGAAAGAGATTTACAGCCAGTCAAAACAAAGGTGAGATATATAGTAGTTTGACTTTTAATCAATCCATTGCAAATGAGATCATCAGGAATGACACAACCTCTGTGTTGTCCACACTTAGGTGACCTCAGCAGTGCAAATAACTGATCAATGTAAGAGTTTAATGTCAATATTGCACAGTAATTGCAAGTCGTGTCATGGAGTTTTGAGACTTTTAGTTCATGTTTATTCCTGTGATGGCAACGCTGAATTTTCAGCATCATTACTCCAGTCTTCAGTGTCACATGATCCTTTAGAAATCATTCTAATATGCTGATCTTTTGATCAAGAAACGATTTTTGCTCTTTTGTACAAAAAAAATTGAAGTGATGCCAACTTAAAATGGGGAAAATCCCTTTTTTCATGTCCCGCTCTCATAAGGAAATATGTTAACACAGGGTTTAAACCGGAGTTCATCAAGCCAAGCTAGTTTTATCATTGTCCCTTGCAAGAGTGAAAATTAAGCATCACTCATGTACCTGTCTGCACCTCCACAGGAAGCTAAGCAGGTCACGGTGTTCCAGCTCCTCTACGGCAATCATCAACGGTGTCCGCACAGACACCACCCCCAGCAGTTTGGGCAACGATGGATGCGGTCCCAACTCTGAAAGGAAGTGGGCAAACCCCAGAAAGGACTGGCGCTCTTTGGCATTGGCTGATTCTGCATGAGGGAAAAAGTAGAAGAAAGTAAGATTTTTTTTGTCCGCCTGGTTATCTGTCTGTCATTCAGTATGACTGTCTGTCTTCTATCTATCTACCTATCTAACTTGCTGGCCACTATGTTGAGGTTTTGTAGGTCATTCTTTAGATTCGAGAATAAAACATGCAACCTTCTAGTTGCAAACCCTGAACTTTAATAACAAGTGAGGCAGAATTCTACCACTGATTCATAATAAAATACACTGTAAAACCTTCGTTCATCTTCGGAACACAAATTACGATTTTTTTTTTAAGAAATCCGAGAGCTTTCTGATTCTGACCCTGCATAGACAGCAACACAACTGACATGTTCAAGGCCCAGAAAGGTAGTAAGGACATTGTTAAAATAGTCCATGTGACATCAGTTGTTCAAGCGTAATGTTATGAAGCTACTAGAATACGTTTTGTGCGCAAAGAAGACAAAAATAATGACAATTTCCTCTCCTCTCAGTCTTCGTCGCATGTTCACGACAGTACTACGACACGTTCCGAAGATGAACAAAGGTCTTACAGGTTTGGAACGACATGAAAAACGGCAATGAAATAATCACTACAATTACTAAAACTGAAATAAAATAAAGCTAAATAGAAATATTTTAAATAATGTTAAAATGAAACTAAAATGAAAATGAAAACTGAAAATATAAAAAATAATTGCTAACTCGAAATATTAACTAAAATAGTATACTGTATATAAATTGTACGATATATTAATATTATTAAAATCAAATAAAAAAATTAATGAAATAATGCTTATCCAACAGTACCTTTAAGCACTCGTAAAACGACTGGCTGTCTGTCCATGACAGCTCTGTGCAATGCGACCGTGTTGTCTGCTTTTACTGAGAAGGTGAGAGGAAGTGGAGAGACCAGCTGAAAGAGGTCCGGATGCCTCTCGGTGGTTTGCGGAGGTACTGCAGGGCTTGAATTCTGCATGTCATGGTGAGGTTGGGCTGTCATGGGAATAACCTCATGTTCCAATGGGTTCAGCTCTGCTGGGGCTGTTGTTGCAGTGTAAATTAAAAGATTAAGAGAGAGAAAAAACTGAATCTGTTTTATTTTCTTACAGTATAACTTTTGAGAAAGACCTTTCAATAAACACTTTGATAATTAATGAACAAGATAGTCTATTAATAAACACTGTGATCATTCATAAAGGCAAACCCTTTAAATAAACATAGCGATCATGCATGGTCAGGAAGACTTATAAATAAACATTTCTATCATGCATGAACCGGAAGACCTTTAAATAAACACAACAAACATCAAGCGACTTGAGTATTTAGTGTGTAACAAAGTCAGATGCTGTAGCTACCGTCAATGCCTTGCAGGTGCCGTCTGTTGCTGTTACGGCGTCTCTGTGTGTTATGATGGTGTTGTGTGTCATCTTTTTCATTTCTGTGGTGTCCATAAAGATGTGATGGCTTGTAGGAGCATTTGAGCACAAACAAAATGATCAGTGTGACCAGAAAAGCCAGGAGAAACAGCACCGGAACAATGATCAGTTCGACTTTATAAAAAAGCACCTCTGCAAAGAAAGTAGAAACACAATGGGATTAGAAAGCTGAATTCCTTGTGTCACATGTTTGCATGTTTTAGTCACAGATAGAGGGAACTGAGTGTGTCAAGCAGTGAGACATCTGATCACTCTCCCTAATCTCCTCCCACTTCATTTACACCAGTGAAACATGCAGTGCTCATTGTCTGCAGTGGCACTGGTGGAGATGATGAGGTTTTAAAGTTTTAGATCAGTCATGTTCCTCTCTGAAAGATGCCCGTGACACAGTGTCTGGCTGTGAGGGTAGACTTATCTCTTTGTCTGTCTTTTCCTTTCCTATCTTGGAAATAAGTTTGCCACGTTCAACCTCCTGTCTTGTCTGAGTGATTTTTCATCATTTTATGGGATTGTTCATCATTTATATATTTATGAATCAGAGAGAAAGGAGTGGTCCAGGTAAAAATCTTGGTCATTTTCAAAAGATGTACATTTTCAGAAGTGTGCACATTTTAAATATCAAACTGAAGAGATAATTATTGTAGAAGAAGTGAATGTTCAAGAATTTGGGGGAAATATCAATAAGCATAATGAACTGTTGAATGAATAGTCATAGATGAGAAAAGTGTGTTTCCACATGTATTAAAAGTAGTCTCTTGTGCTCCCTAATGCTGCATTTATTTGATCAAAAATACAATAAAAACGGCAATATTGTACATGATGCTTCAGATATCATTCTAATATGGTGATTTGGTGCTGAAGAAACATTTTTTTATTATCGATGTTGAAAGCAGTTATGCTGCTCAATTTGTTGGTAGAAATATTTTTTCAGGATTCTTTGATGAATGTAAAATTAGCATTTTTTAAAATAGAAATCTACAGCATTATTATACATTTCTTTACTGTCACTTTAGCTCAATTTAATGCATCCTTTATAAATATTTTTTTTTCTTATTGAATATTAAGAATATTTTTAACTTTTGAATGGTGTATAGAAAGAGATTAAATTGAACATACCACACTACTTACCACAAAGAGTGCCTGCTACACATAGATTTGTTGCGTTAGTTGTATTAGACATACTGTAAAAGGAAAAATATATATATTACCACCATTAATGAGATATGGCAAAGCACCAACTTCAAAACACTACATATAAACTGATATCCAGTAATTCAAGTGCAATGCTATTCACATGCATCAGCTTATGTGTTTTATGAGTGTATATAACATCTCTGGCATAATCTTGCAGTGCATGTGTGCAATTTGGCTGCTCTCCTTGAAAGACATCAAACCAGACTTTAAATATTTGACATTGATTACCAATGTAGTTTGCTGTGTGTTTTGCAGAGAATATTTGTTATACTTTGTTAGATGTGTATGTACACTACCAGTCAAAAGTGTTTGAAGAGTAAGATTTTTTTATGTTATTTTTTAAGAATTCTCTTCTGCTCACCAAGCCTGCATTTATTTGATCCAAAATACAGCAGAGCAGAAGAGAATTCTTTAAAAAACATTAAAAATCTTACTGTTCTTTTGACTAGTATTTTATTGTACATGATTTGTACGTTTCACAATACTTTTAAGGATCAATCATAAAGCTAGATTTGCTTTGTTTTGATTGTCTCTGACATTTTTATTCAGCAATGAAATATGTAAGCAATTGTCACATTGCACAAAAGTCCCATCCTATTTGATGGCAGCTAAATATTTGTTATAATAACATCATGACAATGATGGAGCTTTTTGCCTGTATATAAAACACTGGCATGAAAAGAAATTAGGATCTACACTCATAGTCAAACATTGGTTGTGATCAATGGTTTAAAAATAGCTTCAAATTTATCAAGATTATCAAGAACATCAATGCACGTACAGTAAAAAAACATTGTGACAACATCACGCCTTGAATACTCCCACTACTGATCATCCTTTTTCAGCACATTCTTTTTGTTTGACTTTGACATCTTAAGTTTGTGTATGAGACTACCAGACATTCACTCAACCGGTTTCTCTGCATTTCTGTCTTCACATTAAAATCACACCACAAACTTCACCACACGCAGGAGCCAATGTGAGCTCAGTATAATGTAAATACCAACTTCTTGATTTATCAAATTTTGATTTAACTAGAATTTAGCCAGTGAAAATGTGCCCATCAAGTTTTAGGTTTTAATGTTGTTTATTTATATATAAATAATAATTAAATATATCTATATATGTTGTTTATATATATATATACACACACACACACACACACACAGCAGTATAATGTAAAATAATCTGTGCGTATAAATGTATATGGTTAGCATGTTAATGAACTTACATGTCATCTTCTCTGTGTGTGAAGAATGATGGAACGGTTTCTCATTTTCCAAACTTGGTCATCTTCTTTTGTCAGAGGCTGTTTTGTTTCTATTCGCTGTTTATAAAACTGGTGTTTTTGCAGTATTTTATTCTCAAAGTATCAACTTCTTGGTCCCATCTCTTCTACAAGTGCTCTTTGTTTTTGCTGTCTGTCATCTACCTGCATTCTTGCTGCCACACCCACATCCTACAGCTGTTTCTTTAAGCCCCGCCTTCACCTGAGTTTCTGCCATGCATCACTGTGCCACAGACAGTTAATTATAAAGACTGGCTCAGTTGTCATATGTTAATATAATAACGTATCATATGTTTGCCATGGAAGGTTTAATAAAATATTTGCATGCAATTCTACCTGTATGTGAATACATCTTAAAGGAATAGTTCACTCAAAACTGAGAATTTGATTCAAATTTACTCAACTTCAGGCCATCCAAGATGAGTTGTTTTTTCATAAGAACAGATTTGGAGAAAATAATTTTCATAGAATTGTTAGCATCTAATTGCTTTGGATAATACGTGCAAGATTGTTTCTTTATCTTTTTATTCTTTATTGCTCACCAAAGGATCCTCTGCAGTGAATGGGTGCCATCAGAATGAGAGACCAAACAGCTGATAAAAATATAACAATAATCCACCAGTAGTCCACACGACTTCAGCCCATCAGTTAACGTCTTGTGAAGCAAAAAACGGCATGTGTTTAGAAACAAATGGCATGTTTTTAGTGTTTTAACTTTAAATAGTCACTTCAGCCCAAAAATTCCTCCAGTGAAAAAGTTTATGCCCTGTTGTCCTCTCACTTCAAAATCCACCAACATATATTTTTAGAACCATTTTAGCTTGTAAATGGTGCTTGATCTGTGCATATTTCTCTCCTGATTCAGACAAAATGACTTTTTCATTGGAGGAAGCAATATTATGGATAGAGGACACGTAATTTCATTAAATACGTCTTAATGATGGATTTGTTTCTTACAAAAATGCAACTTTTGACTTCACAAGATGTTAATTGATGGACTGGATGGACTAACCTGTGGATTACTGTGATGTTTTTATCAGCTGTTTGGACTCTCATTCTGACGGCACCCATTCACTGCAGAGTATCTATTGGTGATCAAGTGATGTAATGCTAAAAATCTGCTTATCCTAGGTTTTTTTTTTTCACTCTTATCCAGAATGTGTTTATATAACGCTAAAACTGTCTCCGTGTGTTGTGTATTGTTTAACATTCTGTTGGTCATGAAAAGGGCGAATCAGAGATGACACTGGCCAATTTGGTCCTCCCTGTGCTGCCCTGCTGCCCTCTCATGGAGGAGTTTCTGAGGTCCCTCAAACCGTCACTGTGCCCCTTTCCAAATGAACAGGTGATCAAAGTATCAAAGTCTTGCCAGGGGCGACAGGATTGGCCACTATTAAACAAACCGGCCCCGCTCATGAAGGGCTAGATGGGTTTAGTTTGGCATCTACGCTCTCTTTGTAACTCTCTCACACACGCATAAACACATGTATGTGTCCCAGGCACAGGCACGTCCACATAAACGGACACACACAGCTTAGTCAGGCAACTGGACTGCTGTGTTGCACCACATGAAAAGGTGTGTGAGAGAGAGATGGCTGTGCATGCGTAAAGCCAGGAAAGAGAGCTCAAGCGAGAGAACTTGCATGTGCCCTCTCTCCCTCAGTCCGTGCCACCCCAGGGTGGGAATGCTAAGACAGACAGGCGGTTTATTTTTGGGTCAGTGACAGTGTGTCAATGGCCGCAGATGCGTCGCAAAGGAAGGCTCTGAGATACCAGCAGACCGTGGTCAGTCCCTGTCTCTCTCCTGCTCTCTCTCTATCTCCCTCGCCCTTTCTTCTGCTCTTTCTTCTGTCTGGTTACTCTTTAGTCTGTTGTGAATTGCTGTTCTTCTGTCGTTTGAAATCATATGGACTGAAAGATGTTGCACAATCTTTGCATGACGTGTATATTTGTACCGACTGAGTCACCGTGTTAAGCGCTGGGCTGCAGAACTCGTGGAAAGTGCAACAGGAGTTAGTCATTTTCCTCCTGTCATTTTTTCTCCCTTTTACTCCATCTCTCATTTACGTATATATAGGCTCCTGAAGAGGTCTGTACTATTATTTTAGTTTATCTGTATAAGTTTGCAGTGCAACTTTTTTAAGAGAAAAGGCCCAGTCCGTACTATGACTTTAATTAAAAATGAGTGATTCTTCAATTAGAATGGCTGTGCAAAAAAATATGTTCTTTCATAATCAAGCAGAGATTAATAATCATTTAATAAATATATTTAAAGTCTTTTTAAATCGCCTTTTCTTAATTTCTGTTTTGAGCTTGACTTTTACATACTGTGCAAATAAGGGAAAGTGTATTTTGCACTTTTTCTAACAACTTTAAATAAAAAGTTGACAAAAACTATGATGAAATCTTTTTTAACATACAGGTGCATCTCAATAAATTAGAATGTCGTGGAAAAGTTCATTTATTTCAGTAATTCAACTCAAATTGTGAAACTCGTGTATTAAATAAATTCAATGCACACAGACTGAAGTAGTTTAAGTCTTTGGTTCTTTTAATTGTGATGATTTT
>NW_015505295.1:563415-614411 GCF_001515645.1 Sinocyclocheilus grahami
TTAAGCCCCGCCTTCACCTGAGTTTCTGCCATGCATCACTGTGCCACAGACAGTTAATTATAAAGACTGGCTCAGTTGTCATATGTTAATATAATAACGTATCATATGTTTGCCATGGAAGGTTTAATAAAATATTTGCATGCAATTCTACCTGTATGTGAATACATCTTAAAGGAATAGTTCACTCAAAACTGAGAATTTGATTCAAATTTACTCAACTTCAGGCCATCCAAGATGAGTTGTTTTTTCATAAGAACAGATTTGGAGAAAATAATTTTCATAGAATTGTTAGCATCTAATTGCTTTGGATAATACGTGCAAGATTGTTTCTTTATCTTTTTATTCTTTATTGCTCACCAAAGGATCCTCTGCAGTGAATGGGTGCCATCAGAATGAGAGACCAAACAGCTGATAAAAATATAACAATAATCCACCAGTAGTCCACACGACTTCAGCCCATCAGTTAACGTCTTGTGAAGCAAAAAACGGCATGTGTTTAGAAACAAATGGCATGTTTTTAGTGTTTTAACTTTAAATAGTCACTTCAGCCCAAAAATTCCTCCAGTGAAAAAGTTTATGCCCTGTTGTCCTCTCACTTCAAAATCCACCAACATATATTTTTAGAACCATTTTAGCTTGTAAATGGTGCTTGATCTGTGCATATTTCTCTCCTGATTCAGACAAAATGACTTTTTCATTGGAGGAAGCAATATTATGGATAGAGGACACGTAATTTCATTAAATACGTCTTAATGATGGATTTGTTTCTTACAAAAATGCAACTTTTGACTTCACAAGATGTTAATTGATGGACTGGATGGACTAACCTGTGGATTACTGTGATGTTTTTATCAGCTGTTTGGACTCTCATTCTGACGGCACCCATTCACTGCAGAGTATCTATTGGTGATCAAGTGATGTAATGCTAAAAATCTGCTTATCCTAGGTTTTTTTTTTTCACTCTTATCCAGAATGTGTTTATATAACGCTAAAACTGTCTCCGTGTGTTGTGTATTGTTTAACATTCTGTTGGTCATGAAAAGGGCGAATCAGAGATGACACTGGCCAATTTGGTCCTCCCTGTGCTGCCCTCATCATGTTTCATGGAGGACGGGGAGTTTCTGAGGTCCCTCAAACCGTCACTGTGCCCCTTTCCAAATGAACAGGTGATCAAAGTCTTAGTTTGTTGCCAGGGGCGACAGGATTGGCCACTATTAAACAAACTGGCCCCGCTCATGAAGGGCTAGATGGGTTTAGTTTGGCATCTACGCTCTCTTTGTAACTCTCTCACACACGCATAAACACATGTATGTGTCCCAGGCACAGGCACGTCCACATAAACGGACACACACAGCTTAGTCAGGCAACTGGACTGCTGTGTTGCACCACATGAAAAGGTGTGTGAGAGAGAGATGGCTGTGCATGCGTAAAGCCAGGAAAGAGAGCTCAAGCGAGAGAACTTGCATGTGCCCTCTCTCCCTCAGTCCGTGCCACCCCAGGGTGGGAATGCTAAGACAGACAGGCGGTTTATTTTTGGGTCAGTGACAGTGTGTCAATGGCCGCAGATGCGTCGCAAAGGAAGGCTCTGAGATACCAGCAGACCGTGGTCAGTCCCTGTCTCTCTCCTGCTCTCTCTCTATCTCCCTCGCCCTTTCTTCTGCTCTTTCTTCTGTCTGGTTACTCTTTAGTCTGTTGTGAATTGCTGTTCTTCTGTCGTTTGAAATCATATGGACTGAAAGATGTTGCACAATCTTTGCATGACGTGTATATTTGTACCGACTGAGTCACCGTGTTAAGCGCTGGGCTGCAGAACTCGTGGAAAGTGCAACAGGAGTTAGTCATTTTCCTCCTGTCATTTTTTCTCCCTTTTACTCCATCTCTCATTTACGTATATATAGGCTCCTGAAGAGGTCTGTACTATTATTTTAGTTTATCTGTATAAGTTTGCAGTGCAACTTTTTTAAGAGAAAAGGCCCAGTCCGTACTATGACTTTAATTAAAAATGAGTGATTCTTCAATTAGAATGGCTGTGCAAAAAAATATGTTCTTTCATAATCAAGCAGAGATTAATAATCATTTAATAAATATATTTAAAGTCTTTTTAAATCGCCTTTTCTTAATTTCTGTTTTGAGCTTGACTTTTACATACTGTGCAAATAAGGGAAAGTGTATTTTGCACTTTTTCTAACAACTTTAAATAAAAAGTTGACAAAAACTATGATGAAATCTTTTTTAACATACAGGTGCATCTCAATAAATTAGAATGTCGTGGAAAAGTTCATTTATTTCAGTAATTCAACTCAAATTGTGAAACTCGTGTATTAAATAAATTCAATGCACACAGACTGAAGTAGTTTAAGTCTTTGGTTCTTTTAATTGTGATGATTTTTGATGATTTTGGCTCTTTAATATTTTGACATTTAACAAAAACCCACCAATTCTCAACAAATTAGAATACTTCATAAGACCAATAAAAAAAACTTTTTTAGTGAATTGTTGGCCTTCTGGAAAGTATGTTCATTTACTGTACATGTACTCAGTACTTGGTAGGGGCTCCTTTTGCTTTAATTACTGCCTCAATTCGGAGTGGCATGGAGGTGATCAGTTTGTGGCACTGCTGAGGTGGTACGGAAGCCCAGGTTTCTTTGACAGTGGCCTTCAGCTCATCTGCATTTGTTGGTCTCTTGTTTCTCATTTTCCTCAGTTTCTCAGATTCTCTATGGGGTTCAGGTCTGGTGAGTTTGCTGGCCAGTCAAGCACACCAACACCATGGTATAGATTTAGTTAACACTAACAACACTGTACGATTCACATATGAGGTCAGTCATTTTATTTATTTTTATTTTTTTATTTAAAAATTTTATTTTTTTACTTTACTTCTACTTTGTACAAAGTGTACATTTAGCAAAGTTACCAAATGAAAGCGCCTCGACAGAAAAGCCAGGCATATTGGGATATGTTGACAAGCATCCCAGCATGGGAAGAACATCTATTTTAGAAGCCCTTCAACAGAATTACATATGACTTTGCATAACATCACATGACAACACCATGACAATTGCCTCGATAGCCTTCCCATACAGCCATCAGCATGACCTAAAGCACAGCAGCATACCATCAAAAACTCTATCCAACACGCTTTAGCTTGAGCACATTAGCATTTTCTGATCAGAACTACTTATTTGTAGATGTGCTCTTAGTTTTTTATTTATTAAAATGACAACATTTTTGGTTGTGCTCAACGTTCATGCATGTGTGAACTGCACACTTTGCCTCAGCGCCACATTTGTTGTTAGCTGTCTAGTGCTAGTTAGCATGACAGTGTCACCTGAATATAGGTTTCCAACTTTCCTTGGGAGTCCTTGAAAGACAGATGAACAAATTGGAAGATCGAAAGTTCCACACAGAGGTGTGTGGGGAAGTGTGGCTGTGAACAGTGGGTCACACCGAAGCTATTATTAGCCTAGCGGCTAGTATTACAGGCCCTGGGTAGAAAGGGGGTAGTTCCAATCTATGGAGGACGGAGGGGGTCTGCGGGGGGTCTAGAAGACCCTAGGTGTAGGAGCAGACTGGTACGAGATGAGAAGAGAGGAGGGGGTGAAATATGGAGAAAGCAAGGGATTACATGTACTGTGGGAACGGGTGAAAGTAACTGGATAGACGCATGGAATGAGAGTGAGATGTGTTATGAGGAAGAGAGATACATGATAAACCTGTCATCTACATGGGCCCATCCCAAAGGTGAAAGTGAGCGCCTAAATGCAATCAAAACTGCAAATAGTAACACATGTTTAATATTCGCTGTAAAATAAAGAAAAATAAAAAAAGCCAAAGAAAAATGGTTTTAAGTAAGATAAAATATAAATTTATAGCTGTGTATACCATAATAGTTTATACTGCAATTATAAAGTTTGTAATACATACTGCATTAATTTAATCAAATGTGCAGTAAAACAGTACTATTGTAAAGTGATATTAGAATTTTTTGTTTTTTATTTTAATATAAAATTTTTCTCTTTTAATATGCTATACTCAATATTTTGTACTCAAGAAACATTTCTCATGTGTTTCTATGCAAAACTGAGATTATTATCAACGTTAAAAACACTGTAAAAATGATTGTGATTTTAACAGTAAAAGACTGTAAAAATGCTACAGTAAAAACCTGTTAACTGGTTAACAGTAAGTTTCCATACTATATTCGGTGAATAAATGTAATTACATTTAATGTAATTTTACAGTAAAATACTGTTAAAAAAATATGGTTTTTTGGAAGTGAAAAAAGTAAAAGTCATTGTATAATTTACAGTGAAAAACCCTAAATTAACACTCCCAGAATTCCCTGCATGACACTTCATATTTGATGTTTTTTTGTTGAAATAACATGTTTCTTCTTAGTTTTTTCTTATCAGTTTTTTACATTAGGGTTTAATCTTACATCTAATGTTGTTAAATTAATGTTTATTGCATTATTTCATTATCATGTGTGTCACTATGATGGGGTTTCGTGTTTGTGTGAATAATACTGTGCACCTTCTATATATACTGTAAGTATTGCCCTCCTCAGCTCATAGAAAAGCTGTTTGTGATTAGCTTTGGTTCATCATGTGACTTTCTCATCACCACCAGTTTTTGGTGGTTATCAGTGCATTACAATGGTTCAAAACAAATATTAACACTTCAATATGTTGGTTTATTAACATTACGTCAGATAATGAAATACAGTATTTTATTGTGAATTTAAGTTAAGTCTGTAAAACCTAAAATGTTGCTACCATATTTTTTACGGTGAAGCTCTGGCAACCACAGCTGCCGGTATTTTACCGTAAATGTCACCAATTTTTTTCTTTACAGTGAACAGTTGTGCTGCTTAATATTTTTTAGGAAACCATGATGCGGGGATTCTTTGATGAACAAAAAGACCAGCAGTTATTTTAAATATATATATTTTTTGTAAAAATGTAAAAGTATGATTAAAAAGACCAGCATTTATTTGAAATTGTTTTTTTGTAACAATGTAAAATTTTTGACAGTTTAATGCAAAACAAATTCATGAGGTTATTTGTTTGTTTAAAGGGGTCATATGATGCTGCTAAAAGAACATTATTTTGTGTATTTGGTGTAATGAAATGTGTTTATGCGGTTTAAGGTTCAAATAACACATTATTTTCCACATACTGTACATTATTGTTTCTCCTCTATGCCCCGCCTTTCTGAAACGCTTCGATTTTTACAAAACTCATCGGTCTGAAAAAGCAAGATGTGCTCTGATTGGCCAGCTATCCAGTGCGTTGTGATTGGCCGAATTCCTCAAGCGTGTGACAGAAATGTTACGTCCCTTACCATATTGTGATGCCTGCAGCAACCACATGTGATGACCCCGGGCTGGACTCCGCGTCGTCCACGGTAAAAGCCGATCCAGCGATCGACAGCGCGAAGTTGTAGTATTTCCTCAGCGACCAGCACGGATCAGCTCCAGGCATGACGAAGCGATATCGTCCCCTTTTGGAAGGCCAGCGGCGGCGGCAACAATACTACAGCGAGAATAAAAGTTATGCCTTCTTTCTTTGCGTGAACATTTGGGCGGCGTTATGCAAATCTTCCCAGATAGTGACATAGATACAGTGGGTACGGAAAGTATTCAGACCCCCTTAAATTTTTCACTCTTTGTTATATTGCAGCCATTTGCTAAAATCATTTAAGTTAATTTTTTTTCCTCATTAATGTACTGTGGGGGCGTGTTAGAATGAGCCGTTTTATGTAGGTGTGGCTGACTCTTAACTTTTATAAAGAATATCTCTTTGGATTTGAGACTTTAGTCTTTGCAACTTTACAGATCTTCTTTATGCACCAAGAGCTTGTAACACTCCAAAGAGAAAGGAAAAATTTAAATCGCCTCATATGACCCCTTTAATTTTCTTTTTAATTTGTATGTTTTAATGTGTTGCCCATATAATATTTACAAAGTGATACAATAATAGTGGTTCATCATAAAAAGACAATAACGTTAGAACTGCTGAAATTTTGCCCAGAAATGTTCCCATTTTCACTTTATTTAGGCTTATCAAGCATGAAAATCACCACAAACATGCAAACACATCATTGATCATGTTAGTCTCAAGTGAAATGACTGAAGTATTGAGCACTTTGCACCCCTCTGCATCTACAGTAATTTTCATTGTTTACTTCATTACATTTCTAAAATGAGATTCCTTCATCGGCAGTATAATATTTAGCATGTGGAAAGACTGTATTTGCTGCTGTCAGCAAAAAAATTATTCTGTTGTGCTAAAATTACTTTGTATGAAGCATCACATTTGTGGCTGTGTAGCAGCCAAAACATTTCTTAACGTGAACGCTTCTGTCAGATCCTCATTTACCTCTTCGCATCTTTATTTCCATTCTGAAAATAGCATCTGAAAGTCCATAAGTCAATATTTCAACAAGTTGTAGTTGATCACTCTGATGCAGTGCATAAAGGTTGTTTCATATTCTTAACAGGAGGTTAAATGCTTGTAAATAAATTAGTCATGACACTATGGTTATGCTGACACACAGGGTAGGCCTACATCATGTCCCGATCCCATTTACTCTCCCTATCATTTGGAAATCTGACAAATTGTTTATAGAGTAATTCATGAGATTTGCAGATTTAAATGACACATCTATCTCATTTAATATATGTAAGAAAGAAACGCTTTTTGTTTCAGGTCAAACTACTGGGGGATGGGTGTGTGTTAGAGAAAGTAAGTGGGGATGAAGACACAGGGAATGTATTTTCCAGATGTCTGGGTCTTATCCGGATGGTTATAATTCTAAATGTAGACTACTGCTCTTCCACCGGTGGTCTTACTCGAAGCATGTCGAGAAGATTTTCCTCTATTTTTGGACTCCCTCTCCTCTGTCACCTCTCGGGTGAAAATGAGGGCGATGTTTTTATATTAAAAGTGATATCAAAAGCACTTTTTTTTTATATTTGGTCAAAATGAGTAAAATGCATTGTATTTTAACATGGTTAATCTGAAGGACTAGTGACAGCAGAAAACAATGTTATCTTGCATATCTGCACAAGAGAAGGTGGTGTGTTGAAGTGGGAAATAATCTGACCTGGTAACTGTAAGCCAGAGTGATTTTAGTATCATTAAATACTAAATAGTTTTTTATTTATATTGTGAATATGTAACATTTATTAGATTTTTTGTAGTTAACTATTATAATATTTGGTTGTTTATGTTAAGTTGTAATTTATTTTGTTATTTTAAAAGTTGTTCCATGGGGATTGTACCTGTAAGTTGCTTCAGATAAATGTGTCAGCTATTTATCTGATCTCTTGGGTACTCAGCTATATGGAGAGTACAGGGAGCACCCTGGTGGGTCCCAGAGGAGAGAGGCCACTCTCCACCGGTGGTCTTACTCGAAGCATGTCGAGAAGATTTTCCTCTATTTTTGGACTCCCTCTCCTCTGTCACCTCTCGGGTGAAAATGAGGGCGATGTTTTTATATTAAAAGTGATATCAAAAGCACTTTTTTTTTATATTTGGTCAAAATGAGTAAAATGCATTGTATTTTAACATGGTTAATCTGAAGAACTAGTGACAGCAGAAAACAATGATTTCTTGAATGTTAATGAATAATAAAATGTTAAAATAAATTCTAAAATATGATATGACTAATAAAATAAAATGTATAATATAACAATAGTCATAACAATAATGCTAATAATAATAGTAGTAGAAGTAATAATAATAATATACCAAAGGAAAGCATTTATTCTACTCATTTGGATGAAACAATACTTCAACTTTTATTGACTTTTGACCTCCTGAAATACTGTTGTAATATTCCAAAGTAATACATCTAAAAAGGTTTTCTGGTATCTTATTGCAACAAATGTGACTATTCAGTATTAGATATTTTCATAAAATATACAAATTGTTTTCAAATGGACACATTTGAAAGTATAACAGCAGTTATCTTGCATATCTGCACAAGAGAAGGTGGTGTGTTGAAGTGGGAAATAATCTGACCTGGTAACTGTAAGCCAGAGTGATTTTAGTATCATTAAATACTAAATAGTTTTTTATTTATATTGTGAATATGTAACATTTATTTGATTTTTTGTAGTTAACTATTATAATATTTGGTTGTTTATGTTAAGTTGTAATTTATTTTGTTATTTTAAAAGTTGTTCCATGGGGATTGTACCTGTAAGTTGCTTCAGATAAATGTGTCAGCTATTTATCTGATCTCTTGGGTACTCAGCTATATGGAGAGTACAGGGAGCACCCTGGTGGGTCCCAGAGGAGAGAGGCCACTCGCCTTCTGATGGAGAGACAGCGGAAAAAACATGGATATGGACATGGACATCACCACCACGGGCACCACCATCACAGTCACCATGGGCGCAGTCACAGCCGAAGCCGCCACCATGTGGAGCTGGACATAGGCAGCATTCATGACAGACAGGAGGAGGAGCAGGGCCACACGTCCTCCTTCAAGAAACGCCGATCCTACTCCAAGTGCAGAGGTCAACAACAATGAGCCTTACAAAAGCCGGTAGGAAATAAATGTGAAGTTTGGTATCTGATAGGGTTTGTGATGTTTTCCCAGACTGTGTGGCTCGAGTACAGAAGTTCCTCGTCTCGAAATTGGGAGGAGACTGGATCTTTCTGGTGTTGTTGGGTATTACCATGGCATTAGTTAGCTGGACCATGGACTATGCTAGTGCCAAGAGTCTACAAGGTACTACACTCCCCAGAATACCATCTGCTTGTCCTTTTACTTATTCTTCTGTTGGTTAATTTTGCATATATGTTGTATTTAGTTAGTATATATTTATTGTCTAATTTAATTCCCCTTATTTCTGTCTTATTTATTATAATTCATGTATTCAAAGAGTGTGTGTGTATATATACTGTATATATATATATAGAGAGAGAGAGAGAGAGAGAGAGAGAGAGAGAGCGATTTGGGGGTCCATGTATCAAAACATTTGAAAATCCCTCTTCTATTTTGCTTCGTGTCCTATTCTTTTGTCTGTTTTCTATGTTTTTCCCACTTCTCATTTCTAAAACTTCTACATACTGCTTGCTTTTGTCTTCTTTGCTGTCTTTCTCTTTCTCTGCCTCGTGTGCTCCATCACTTCTGTCCTTCTCCGTGTCTCTCAGCCTATAAGTGGTTTTATGGGGAGTTGAGGGGAAATATCCCACTGCAGTACCTGGTCTGGGTCTTCTATCCCATGGTGCTCATCCTGTTTGCCTCCCTCTTCTGCCACCTGGTCGCTCCTCAGGCCATTGGTGTGTAGCTTCATTGTTTCATTAGCTTCTATACTTTTATTTACTTATTTACTTTTGCTTGACCTAATATCCTATATATATATTATATATATATATATATATATATATATATATATATGTTTTTTGTTGCTCGTTAGAATATATTTTGCATACTTTCATTAAAAATATAGCTTTGTCCTTATGAAAAAGGGATAATTTAGCTATTTTCTGGCTATGTTTGAAAGCCGAACTCTGTTCTTTACTGATATTAAATGCTTGGTGAGTTAATTTTGGACCATGCTCTTTGTATAATCTCATTTTTTTTATCAAGGTGTCTACAAACCCTGTGTTTGTCTCTTAAAAGTACACTTTCTGTATTCTGTGGCACTTGTAGTTAATATACAGTATATCAGCCACATAAAAATAGTATTTTCTTCAACTACTGTAACTTCTGCCTGCGCACTGTTTACTACTCAACAACGCTACCTGCTGGTTCATCTGCTATTCAGCCCATTGATTGCCAACCTGTGGTAATTATGCAGGTTGCAGGAAGCTATTCTTTTATTTTATCCTATAAAACTGACATTTTCAAATACAATGTCACAGATTATAATGTGATTAGTTGTAACTTTATTTACAGACCTTTCACATTCCTTCTTTTTCCAAGCCATTTAATTGTTTTGTCTCTTTTCTTTCCTCCTCTGACTCTTATTTCCCCTCAGGCTCTGGTATTCCAGAGCTGAAAACCATACTCCGAGGTGTTGTGCTGAAGGAGTATTTGACACTCAAGGCATTTATTGCGAAGGTGGTGGGACTCACTGCTGGCCTGGGCAGCGGTATGCCGGTTGGCAAAGAGGTGAGGCACATTTGATTTTGCTGTCTCATGTAACATACACAGGGGCCTCAATTTTCCATTTTGCATGATACAAAATGCACTGTGATTTGGTGAGTACAAGTGCCAGTTAAGGTCACCTAAACTGGCCTCAGCCCCATCTGATGCTAACCTTTAAACTGTGTTGTTTTTATGCATTAGGGTCCCTTTGTTCACATAGCCAGTATCTGTGCAGCTGTGCTAAGCAGGTTTATGTCTTTCTTCTCTGGAGTCTATCAGGTAAGCAGAAGTGCATGGAGATCCTGCAATGCACATTTGGCATCTCCATTCATAAAATGCTGAATGCTCATTTATCATCCAGGAGCAGGACAGTTTTTTAAAAAATTTTATTACACATTATTTTTGAGGACAGCAATGATATATCATCCAGGGCATTTATATTACCAATAATTATTTCCCATCTTCCTCCACCTGTACCCTCAACTGTGTCTGCTTCACTCTTTTTGTCTGCCTCTGTGTCAGTAGAGTCCATACTGTTATACAGACATCCTCACAGTGGGCTGTGCTGTGGGGGTTGGATGCTGTTTTGGAACCCCTCTTGGAGGTAAAGTGTGTGCAGAAATGGCATTTCCCTTGTTTTTTCAATTCTTTCTTGAAAGGATTTATGTTTGTTTTCCAGTAAAGTGTCTAACGGAAGTTATACATCTGACAAAAATGTAGTATGTAGTGAGGTTAGAATAAACAGTTGGGGTAAAAAAAATAATAATAATAATAATTGAGATGTACACTACAATTGAAAAGTTTGGGAGCAGTTTTTATTTATTTATTTATGTTAAGAAATTAATACTTTTAGTATGCAAAAATGCATTAAAATTGATTGACTTTGATTGTACTGTAACAGTTAAAACTTTAACATTTTTTAAAAAGATTTCTATTTCAAATAATTGTTTTTTTATTCTGAATCCTAAGCAGTATGTATGATTATTTGCCAGTAAAGTGTATAAATATCCACACAAAAAAAAGTCAAACTTTGTTTTCGTTATAATCTGACAAAAAAAATCTGAGAAATATCTAAAATGGACTTAGAGGTTTTTGTATCCAAAGTGTGAATTGTATAAATAGTATTAATAATAAATAAATAAAAAAGTTGCAAAAAAAATTAAGATATACACTGCCATACAAAATTTGAAGGCATATTTTTTGTTGTTGTTGTTGAAAGAATTCAATAATTTTATTCTACAAGGATGCATTAAATTTAATAAATTGAAAGTGACAGTAAAGACTTTTCCTGGGAAGAAATGTATGATGCTTTCCACAAAAATATTAAGCAGAACAACTGCATTTCAACAATGATAATTTTGAGAAATGTTTCTTGAGCACCAAATCAGCATATTAGAGTGATTTCTGAAGGATCATGTGACACAGAAGACTGGAGTAAATTCTGCTCTGCCATCACAGGAATTCTATACATTCTAAAGTATATTAAAATAGTAAACAGTTATTTTAAATAATTTCACAATTCACAAGTATATTTGACATTTTTATCATCATATTTGATGGATTTAGAAAGTTTGAAATTCCCTTCTGTAGATGACAGTAACCACTCTAAATGTTTCTTTGGTTCATCCAGGTGTTTTATTCAGCATTGAAGTTACATCAACCTATTTTGCTGTGAGAAACTACTGGAGGGGCTACTTTGCTGCCACTTTCAGTGCTTTTATTTTCAGAGTGCTGTCTGTGTTTAATAAGGATGCAGGTGAGATACTAAATCGTATTCGTGAATGAAGGTCTTGGCAGCCTGAGATGTCAGATGACTCATACAATACCATTCATCTGAAATGAGAGAGCTTTTTTTTTCCACATCTGTTGTTTCAGTTACCATCACTGCTCTCTTCCGCACCAACTTCCGCATGGATTTTCCTTTCGACCTGCAGGAGCTCCCGGCATTCGCCATTATTGGGTGAGAGCGCGGGGGCGAGAGCGTGCCGTTCGTGGTGAGGGCACAATCCTGAAGCTGTGTGTGTGTCTGTGTGTGCCATACTGTAACACACTCGCAGACCTGAGCACACAGCACTTTAACTTAACCAAAGTGTCCAGATGGTGGCAGTATATTTGATTTTGTTGGAAGGTCATATTTCACTAACACATTTTGATGAAGTTATTGTATTATATTGCATAATAATTGTGCTCACATTGATCAGAAACAATTCAGCAAAGAGCACAGCAATCTTCTTGTCTTATTATAAAACTGTAAATGGGATTTTTGTATTTGAATCACTGGAATAATGTGATTGTTTTGTCTTTGATTGCTTTTTCCCCACAGGATCTCTTGTGGGTTCCTGGGAGCTTTCTTTGTTTACCTGAACCGCCAAGTTATCCTGTTCATGAGAAGACCGAACATTCTCACACGATTCCTTACAAAACAGTAAGAGAAATTAACACCGCAAATGATGACAGACAGTATATTACCTTTAGCATTATTATAGGAGTATGCAGTACTCACCCGAGAGTTATTTTGCTGAAATCACAATCTTTAAAATTATCACACAAGCAAATTAATTACAATATGTGTCACATTTTCTTTCTCAGCCGGCTGATTTTCCCTGCTGTTGTGACCTTAGTGGTTACGACACTGACATTCCCTCCAGGCTTTGGGCAGTTCATGGCTGGAGAGGTCAGATTAGAAATATTTAATAACCGATGCTACAATTTTGTTCATTTTTATAACTAAAAAATTATATCAGCTATTTAGGATCCTCCTCTAATGCAGAGGTTCTCAGCCACGGGTCCGGTGCCTACTAGGGGGCCTTAGCAAACTTCCAAAAGGGCCCGATTTTAAATAAGACAAAAAAAAGCATACAAATAAGCTAAAACTACTAAAAATCAAGATATTTCTTATTTTAGTTTTTTGTCTTTGAAGAACCAGGATTCTGGAAACCGTGAATATGTAAGGAAGACTTATTTTAAAATTATGATTTATCAACCTAGTCAAAACACTATTTTATTATATAGAATACTGTATATTCTATATCAATAAATATTTGTTTCTAATTATGCCAAGCTCTAATATTTTATCAGGTATAAATTGTGAGTATAAATACTTTTATAAATCCTCATCTTTAATGCTTATCCAGTAAATCAACAACAACTGGAAAGGTCATGGAAATGTTGATTTAGAAGAGTAGGAACCTGGAAGAACATTCAACTCATAAAACTTTTGCAATCTTGAAACTAGGAGTGTTCACTAAGTTTTAAAAACAAAACATTGTCATCACAGCAGATATTTTTGTGTAGAATGGTGGGGATTTGAGTCACAAAGGTTGAGAACCACTGCTTTAATGTTTATGGTCTGTCAGACAATCTTAAAAATAATGGTTGAATTTTTGAAATATTTCATTTGGTTGGGTTTAAATGTGAAGTTGACTGTGTTATTCCGCAGCTGATGCCCAGGGAGTGCATCAACTCTCTGTTTGATAACTTCACCTGGACTAAAATATGGGGTTCCTCCCTTCCTCCTGGTCTTGGTCGCTCTGCTGTGTGGTTTCACCCTGATGTCAGCATCTTTGTCATTCTTATTCTCTTCTTTATCATGAAGGTTGGTCCTTTGCGATATTTTGTTCACATTGTTCTCTATCAATTAAGTCATTTTCTCTCTAAACACTACGAAAGTACCATGCACTGACACTGGCTTTAGTTATCATTTATAGTTGTCTAGATGTCTTCAATAAAACCTGCTTGTTCCACAGTCATTCTCTCTCTCCATCTGTCATGTTTGAAGCTGCTGAAGCAGTGATTTGTCTTTTGAGTTAGTTTCGTACAGGTTGTGCTGACAGCAGTCTTTGAGATTTTAGAATTAAGGCAATCGTGTGAAAACATTATTATTCATCTCACAGTTCTGGATGTCTGCCGTTTCCACCACGATGCCCATCCCGTCTGGAGCTTTCATGCCTGTCTTTGTATTGGGTAGGTCACCGGTATTAATTCTCATTTGTTTAAGGATCCCTTTAACATACAGTGGGATCCAAAAGAAACCATGTTGTCATGCTGGGATTTGAGATCTATTTCAAATTTATACAATTTATAAAAATTATTTATTTATTTGAAGATTTTGAACAAATAAATGTTTTCAAAGAAATGAGTGTTATGATAAAAAATTATATAAATATTTTATTATAATTAAATATAAATATTTATGTTTTTGCACAATTTCAGGACACTAATCAAATAAGTACTTTTTTGCTAAAAGAAATTTCATTTAACTCAATTTTTGTATTTATTGTAAATAGAAAAAAATGCAATCATTTTCAGTAGTAGTCTCAGACTTTTGGATCTCACTCTAAATATTTAAATTCACTTTGACTTACAGAAGTTAGCGACGCACATAAAATGTTTTATTTTATTTTATTTCATTTTATTTAATTATTTTATTTTGTTTTATTTTATATTATTTTATTTTACTTTATGCAATAATATTCACCAGCTAAATATGCAAATTCACTTATTAGACTTACAGAAGTTAGCCAGGCACTTTTTATTTTATTTTATTTTATTTTATTTTTATTATGCAATAATTTTCGTTAGCTGTCCCAGACTTTCGGATCTCAAGGTATATATGTAAATCCACTTATTACACTCATAGAATTTTTTTTTTTACTTTCATAGAAACACATTTAATTAAATTTATTTTTTATTTTTTTAAATATGTTTGAATATCCATTGCAATGTCTTACAGGGGCCGCATTCGGTCGCTTAGTGGGTGAGATCATGGCTACTCTCTTTCCTCACGGAATCCTGTTTGATGGTATACTGTACCGCATCATCCCTGGAGGGTACGCTGTCATTGGTCAGTCATCCTTTCCTCCTCTTCCGATCCACCACTCTTACCTAATGTGTGCTCATACTGTGCTTATGATGTCACTTCCTGTTCCTATCCTTTCTTCTCTTAATCTCTGATCTTCCTCTGCATGTGTCCATACTCTCTCCGTTCATTATGTCACTCCTGTCATGACCCTGTCTTACAGCACTCCATCTTTCCGTCCTGTTACTCTATTGGTCTATCCCTTTCCCTTAAGGTGCGGCGGCGCTGACGGGGGCCGTCACTCACACAGTTTCCACCGCGGTGATCTGCTTCGAGCTGACCGGTCAGATCTCTCACATCCTTCCCATGATGGTCGCCGTCATCCTGGCCAACATGGTAGCGCAGGGTCTGCAACCATCGCTGTACGACTCCATCATCCAGGTCAAGAAGCTGCCCTATCTCCCAGAGCTGGGCTTCGGCCACATAAGGTGCGCAGACAAACGCCAGTGCCGTGGCTCCACATATGTGACAAAGCAGCTTGGCTCACAGCGCAGCTAGGTTCCCTCACCCTCGCATGCTGACAGCACCTCAAAGTCCTTATGATTCATTAGCAGCGGGAGCTATTAGTAAATACACTTGTCAATGAGGGGCGGCAACATTAAGCTTTGGCACCCTTCCAGCTAACACTGAGCCACTCCACACACATTAGATTTTAGCTATTCATTACCTCTTCATCAAGGATGCGCTCTGCGTCTTAATCTACCCTTTTGTGGTCTGAAGTAGTAGTTCTTCCTCCGGGCCCTGGAGTTTACATTGGACATCAAGTGGTGACCAAACTTGTTACCAAAATTAGCCAAAATAGACCCCTCTTTACATGTCCTTCAGGGGTTTGTCAATATGCTTAAAGACAAACCATGTGGAACTTCATCAGACAACATCATTGCTGAGCATTTTCTCCTTAAAACTGCAGTGTACCAAAGACGGTCTCAAAAATGTGGTTTGAAACAGCCCGTTTCCTACAGTCCCAAAACATGTTACCAATCCTGTCAACTTGCGGGGTGGAGCTTTTCATATTATTAGCTGTCTAAAATAGCAAATAAAACCGTGTTTTGTGTAACATTAGCAACATTAGCTGTTTGATAACATAGTCAAGCCAAAAGCTAATGATTTCAATTACCATTATCTAGAGCAATACATAAAATGCATTACCTAAACTTAGCATTAGAACTTAGAACTAAAATTAGCATGCAGAAAATATAAAAATAAAATCTAATTCAAAATATTAACAAAAACTATAATACTATCTTATTGATACTAAAATAACACTGGTACAGTATGAAAAAATTATGTTCTTTTTGAGGTTTGCTAAAGATTATTACTGGGCCTAATATGGTATGTGTCATTATGTTAGCCATATTACCAAAGCAGCCAATAAGTTTGATTAAATGTGCCATTTTCTGCTTCCTTTTAAAAGCATATTTATTTTACTGTTCTAACTATGCACTTTTATATATAGTAAGTGCATTTTATTATTTGGATTAAGAATTGTTCTTCTCTTGTACAATTAGAATAGACCAGAGACCACCGGTCTAGAGTTATTAACCTTTTTAAGCTCTGTCAACCAGTCTTTAGCCTGTGGCATTACAGCACAGTTTCTGTTTTCCTGCAGCCAGTATAATATCTTCGTGGAGGACATAATGGTGAGGAAAGTGAAGTTTTTATGTTCCCACTCTACATACAGAGAAGTACTGCATTTGCTGGACTCGACCTCTTTAAAAACCTTCCCGCTGGTTGACTCAAAAGGTAATGTCACACAGACTGTCTCTAGACAATTTCTTGAGTCTAATTACATTTCCCATTATGACGTTTTTCTAGCTGCATGTAGTCTACCAGGGTGAGCTATATCTATTTTTATTTAGTTTCACTCAAACAGTCAAAAGCTCTGTTTAAAAACCTAACAAGCTATCAACCTCATGTCATTTGCTTAGCAACATGAAGTTGCTTCTTTGTAGAATTTCAAATCAGTCAGGTCCTGTGTAAGGCCCATCTCTACAGTACAGGTTTTGGAACAGAGCCCTAATGTCAGTAAGCATTTTTATACTAATATGTAACTGGTTTCTGAACTCACTTCACCTTCAACAGAATCTATGATTCTATTGGGCAGCATTGAGAGGTCTGAGCTTCTCGCCCTCTGTGATTGGTGGCTGTCAGCAGAGAGGCGGATCCTAACGCAAGGACAGAACTCACAAGGTCAAGTGCCTTGTGCCAGAATCAGCTGGGAATCCTTTGCCTTTGTTGATGAGGAAGAAGAGGATGAGAATGAAGATGATAAGGTCTATCTATCTATCTATCTATCTATCTATCTATCTATTTATCTATCTATCTATCTGTCTATCTATCTATCTATCTGACTGTCTGTCTGTCTGTCTAATCTATCTATCGTTAGTTTGTTCGTATTGTTCTATCTGTCTGTCTGTCTGTCGTTCATTCGTATTCTATCTATCTATCTGTCTGTCTGTCTGTCTGTCTGTCTAATCTATCTATCGTTAGTTTGTTCGTATTGTTCTATCTGTCTGTCTGTCTGTCGTTCATTCGTATTCTATCTATCTATCTGTCTGTCTGTCTGTCTGTCTGTCTAATCTATCTATCGTTAGTTTGTTCGTATTGTTCTATCTGTCTGTCTGTCTGTCGTTCATTCGTATTCTATCTATCTATCTGTCTGTCTGTCTGTCTGTCTGTCTAATCTATCTATCGTTTGTTCGTTCGTATTGTTTGTTCTATGTATTGTTCTATCTATCTATCTATCTATCTATCTATCTATCTATCTATCTATCTATCTATCTGTTGTTCTGTCATTTTATCTATCTATCTATCTATCATCTATCTATCTATCGTTCGTTTGTTCTATGTTCTATCTATCTATCTATCATCTATCTATAGTTCGTTTGTTCTATGTATTGTTCTATCTATCTATCTATATATCTATCTATCTATCTATCTATCTATGTTCTATCTGTTTTTTTTATTTTTGTTTCTATCATTCTTTTGCTATCATTCCTTTCTATGATTCCCATCTGTCCATCCACCCATCAAAACACAACAGGAAATGGCTTTGCTCCGAAAAATATAATGTAAAAAAATAATTATTCCTGAAATGTTGCTTTTGTATGCCTTTTCAAAATGACAGTTTGTACTTACTGTTCTCTGTGAATGTTTAGACGATACCAGTTCAAGAGGAAAGAAACGGTCCTGTGCCTCCACCCAAACCTTCAGAACCATCCACCAATCACACATCTACCGGTGAGAAACTCTCCAGCAAACATAACCGAGCCATCCTCTTTAGAAACCTTAATAAACCTCAGGCAAGCACTTCTATTGAACAAGCATCTTGAGGCGATATAAGTGATACTCATCCTCTAATCCGCCTTCCGTCTTTTCCATTTTTTCTTCTCTCTCTCTCCTCCTCTTCTTGCCTAGATAAGGGTCCTTCTCCGTCTTTCAGAGGAATTTTACGTAACTTCTTTTCATCCTCTTCAGAACGACACACAGAAGGTCAGCCACAGGTACATTGTTTGTCCCTTGTGAAAAAATGTGTGTCTGTTCCATCAAGTGAATTTGAGTGCACTAGATTAATTCCTCTCAGCATGTATGAAATAAGTAAGGTCGATAAAATGAGAAGAGCCAATGTATTGCTAATGGTCTGCATTAATATTCATCAGTGTTTTTCAAGGACATGTGCGGTTAAAGGGAATGAATGGTCTTCCATAGAATGTGTCAATATGCAAATACTCTTGCTAAAATGTTAATGAGTTTGAATACTTGGTTCAAATGCACCATGTCATGTATAATATAATTATTTTGCCTTTTTTTCACCCTAGGAGCCTTATCCTCCACCTTTAACTGACACAATGACACCAGAACAGGTATTACCAATACTATAAGTAATTAGCTTCCGAGTAGATATTAAAGCATGAAAGGAAATTGTTTTAATATAGGTTCTGGATATTGTTAGATGTTTTAATTCTGCAGAAGAGTTGCTAAAATAAAATAAGGCATAGCAGAGTTGAAGCCTTGCGTGGTTTTGATTTGGTCACATAGATCAAAGCCTGGGAGGAGACAGAGATGGACAAACCTCTGGATATCGATCAAATCAGAATAGATCCCTCCCCTTTCCAGCTGGTTGAGAGAACATCACTACATAAGGTGAGAGACATGCCATATCAAGTCAAGTCATTTGATATGTCTCTTATATAGTGCTTTATACAATACATATAGTGTAATAAACAGGAAAATATAACAGAGTTTACTGTATGTTGCAAACTTCATCAGTTATGAAACAAATTCAATTTAATCTGTAAAGCAGTTCTACAGAAGATAACAGTGCCATTATTCAGCTCAAGTCAGTTCAGAGTTGATTCAGTTCAGTTCAATAACAGCGTCGATGTTGCAACACTCAACTGAGACAAGTTCAGTTCACCTATTATCAGTTCTAGAGAAGGCAATAGTGATGAATGCATTATATATCTGTAACATATTAGAGATTTTTTTTTTATCAGTATCGTCTAATATTGGATTGGATAGATTACATTGTTAAAGTGGTCATGACATGGATTTTTTTAAATTATTTTAATATGTTCCTTGAGGTTTACTTATAATGTTAATAAAAAAAATGTGCACAAAAAAAACAAATAAATATAATGTGGAAAATTTTTTATTTTCAACCCTCTCTCGAAAAATGGCTTCTCAGTAATTGGCCACTGTTATGATTGGCTAGTGTCATTGCATAGGAAACAGTATCAACGCCCCCTCGCTATTGAATGTGAGTGTTCTGACAACATAATCAAAATAAAACGGTCATTTCCAGACAAACATTATGAATTAATTTACTTTGTGATGCAGCTTCATCTTTTAACAAATGTTTCTTTGTGAACTCTCTATGACACTGTGCCTCATTTACAAAACAAAATCCTCAGACACGATCCGGGATGCCATTAAAAATAAACTATCCACTTGTTCCTTACGCTGGGAAACTTCTGATATCTGTACAAAGACGCAAACGAGTGAACATTCTTTCACTCCATTTGTCCTATTGACAGACCCAAGCACATGGACTGTGTCAGAAAGCGAATGCGCATCTGTATACTGTATCCATTGTAATATCTGTTCTGCAGAAATTCTATTCTGCATTCAGCATTATCAAGTGTCAAGCCGTTAAGCGGCTGAACGCCAGTAGGCAGGGCCTATGGTGAGAAGATGGCTGTTCGTGAGTGTCTTGCTCTGGAGGTGGTCATATGAAAATGACCCCACCCGGATGACGTCACCTTGCACCTCGAATCCAAAACGAGCTGTTTTCTGAGGGTTATTACATAAATGTTTTTTTATTGATGATGAGGACATTTTAAGTTATGAAACTCGGAGGATGTATTAAAGGTGCACTAAGCGAATTTTGCCAAACGATGTTGATATTTGAAAGCACCAAAACAAACACGCCCATACCCCAACAGGACCTCGCCCCTATTTTAAAATCTCTGCCCCACACGTACGTACACATCCATGGCAACGACAATCGCGGAAACAAGTGAAGATACACAAGCATATTCAAACAAAAGCCAGCACAGATAAGTTGTGTAAAACAATGCAAGATCAACATTACTCACCTATCAAGAAGAAACAACGCAACTTTGGCGTCCGATTCGAGCGTTCTTGAGTTCTCTCCACCACTGGAAAACTGCTCTGATATTTACACGGGTCCTACCTCTTGCCTGATAATAGCCCTTATTTTTAATGTTTTGTTCCTCTGATATTTTCCTCTTTTCTTATCTGTCATCTTTCTCTATCTATAGCCGATCTGCAAATATCTGTCATGTGCACTCAAATTGAGCTCTCTCTTCTCCCTATCATTGCTAGACACGCCCCCTTACTGCTGATTGGCTACAAGTGTGTTTTGGGACTCAGTCCAACACTGTGGTCAAAGGCTTTTTTCAAATATTGGTTAGTGCACCTTTAAGCAAACAAAGACTTCTTTTGTGCAAAAGAAATCATCAAAAAAGAAATGTCATGAAATGTCATGACCCCTTTAAATTACATTGTTAAATGTAATCTAGCAAATCTCAAAATGAATATCTATTTTTCATAATGTACATTGTTGTGATCCCTAAATTCACTTGTAGATTTAAAACTAATCATTTCAGTTTTAGTATTTACATTTGTAATATGTTAACGTTAAATTTAATTCATATAATTATTTAATATTTTAAAATAATTATTGGCTTATTGTATCAGCCAAAATTCTAATGATATATTCCTATTTATTAGTGTAAATCAGTGATTCACAAACTTTTTATCAGCCAAAACTCTTTAACCTAAAATATTGAGATTTTAAGTTAATATTTCAATAGTTCAGCAACACTTTTCATGTTCACAGTTCACTGATGTCTGTAAATAGTCACATGGCACACAGGTTAAACAATATTTCAAAATAATATATGAAATAGTATATTTTTAGCAAGTGTTTTATTTAGATTATTTTTTTATAATATAATATATAAAATATAATATATAAATTTATTTATTTAAATTTTACATTTAATTTAGTAATTATTAGCTTTTTATTAACTCGCAAACTTCAGTTTGTAAAACGCTGGCATAAACGGAACAAATATTTTTCATTTAAGCATGGTGACATAAAATTATTCTGATGATTATATCTTGATGATTTTCATCCCCCCAGACTCATACCCTGTTCTCTCTGCTGGGCCTCAGTCATGCCTATGTAACCAATACTGGAAAACTAGTGGGAGTCGTGGCACTGAAAGAGGTAGCTCATCTATCCATCCATCCATCCATCCATCAGTTGTCATGGCTAGTTAATTCTTCTTTTCCAGATTGTCTAACCCTTATTTCTACTTCTGCATCAGCTCCAAAAAGCCATCGAGGGTTCCACGCGCAGTGGCGTACGCTTGCGCCCACCTCTGGCCAGTTTCCGTGACACAATTCGTAAAGCTTCGAATCCTCCTCAGGCCTCCTCCGCTCCATCCTCACCCGGCTCCACCACAGCTCCCTCCTCGCCTCTGTCCGCACCCGTGGTCCCTCACGTCCCGAGCCCAGCGGCCCCAGTGCAGCAAGAGATGGAGGTGTGGATTGAGGGCGTGAAACGAGAGGTGATCGTGGGGAACAGCAGTAGCACGACGACTGGAAGCAGTAGTGGCAGCAGTAGCGGGACAGGAAGTAGTGACAGTGAGACAGGAAGTCCCGATAGCAGCTCGACCCTACCGCCCTCCTCTCCTCCACCCCCCATCCCTCTCTCCACCCTGCTGTCCGTCCCAGAGAACAAGGAGTGTGAAGAAGGCGAGGAGCACCTTTAGAACAACAAGTAAAGTTTGTTTTTCTTTTATTTAAGGTGTGAACAGTGTACTTTTGTTCACTTTTATTTTTATATACCAATTTCATGTTTTTTATTCATGTGCTCGTTTCAAAATGTCTGTTCTTTTCCTGAGTCACACTCAGAGCATGTGAGCTCTGCTACGTTTTCCGCTCTATGGACGTGCGCTCCACTCAGTCGCTCTAACCGTCCAAGCAAGCGCTCCGTTAATATTCCGCTCACGCTCACCGTGAACCAATTCCCGCTCAGATCCCGCTCCGTTCTGTAAAGAACAAATTTGCGTGCATTATATTAGATTATAAATTACTGCTGCCTATATCTAGCCTACATTCTGAAGGACTACCTATTGTTTCGGGTGTCACACTCAGTTTGTTCTCCTGCTTTCTTTTCTGCTTCATTTTCCTCTATTCTCTTCCTCTATACATTTCTGTAAATAATTTTCTTTTCCTTTCTTAATTTCTTCCTCTTTTTCTTTTTTCCACTTAAGAGGAAAAGAAAATTGACAGAATTTTTAGAGGAAGAAGAAGAAAAATAAGAAGAGAAAGAATTATGTTCTTATTTCTCCTCTTCCTCTAGAATTTTCTGTAAATTTTCCTTTCCTCTTTCTTGTTATTCTTCCTCCTTACACTTGCCCTGTTTATTTCTCTTTCCTCTAAATATTTCTGTAAATAAATTTCATTTCTTCCACTACCATTTGCTCTTCCTCTTCCTCCTTTTTTCCTTTTCCTCTTAAAAAAATCTGTAAATAAATATAAACTGCCCATGGGATTATGCTCAAATAGGTGCTCTTTTTTTTTTCTCCCCAATAACACTTCAAATATTTCTTGTCTTTCAGTGTGTTCCCTTGACATTCAGTAGTTTAACGTAACACTGCTGTGTGACTGCAGTTCTTTTCAGTGGGATTGTAAAAAAAAAAAAAAACCACAAATGGGGAATCTTCAAACATTTGCTGATTATATTAAAAAAATATTTTATTGGAGCGCCAAAACATGAACATTCTGACATAAATGATAATGTTAAACCAGGTTTACATGCGGCAGACATTATTTCAGACCTCATAAAAACACTTGAAGTCTTCATACACCTGGATCATTTGATATGAACCCTTTATTTAAAAAATAAATAAATAAATTTCCAACAAAAAATATTTGCACTGCATTGTGAAGTAGTTGTCAAAAATTTCTTAAAAACAAAACATGGCCAGCAGGTGGCACATTGTGGCCCTTTTCAGAAAGTGAACTTTCTTTTCACCTGAAAACTCTTTTCCTTATGCCCTTTTCCAGTTCAAATTCAGGGTGTGGGCACTGTCCTTTCTTAATGCAACCCTTTATGTCCTGCCTTCATCTATCCATCATTTTCTGAAATCTCTCTCAGGTGTCTCTCATGTCTTTAAACCAAGGACTCTGCTGTTTATGAACAATCTGTTGGTTCATGTGATCTGCTGTCTTCTTTTAAATGTTACAGTTAATTTAATGTGATTTTATATCGGTTCAGTCTGTGAGCAATAACTTTATTTGCTTCCATTTTTGTTTGTTTGTTTTTGTCATATTTATTTTATTTATTCATTCATCTCTTTCCTTCTTGGCGTGATGAGATATCGACAGAAAAATGTTTGCTTCTTAATGTAGCTTTGAAACGTTGATTGTTTTTGTCTCATATCTTCCAGGAATTAATAACAATTCAATAAACAGTGATACATTTGGATTAAAAAACTTTTATCGCACATTTTTAGATTAGTCAGCGATGTGGAATGATAAATGTTTTTATTATTTTTTGAATCATTGTGTAAAATAATGAAGTGATTATCTTAATATATCTAAACAATTTACTGATAACTCTCTATAGCCATTGACAAATAAGACAGACCTTCACAATAAGGATTTTATTTACAGCACTTTAAAATGCACATGATTTAAATGAGGTTACAGGATGACACCGAATGGAGTTGAAGAAACTGCAAGATCGCTATACCTAGCTTTATTTAATATTCCTCAATAATCAGAACTCCATTTCTGATTTCACCACATTGCCATTCTGCACTAAATGCATCATATTTCACAGAATATGACAGAAATATGACCTTGTGACATCATTGCTGTCAGCTATTAATGTTGCCATCTTTTGGACATTTCACAAAGAGCTCTGACATTGAAGATGCTGAGAGTGTACTTCACAAAGGATGTGATTTTGAGAGATCATCCACTTCAATCTTTCTCATTTCGCCTGCTCTCGAATTTTGTTCCAAACGCAGCCATTAGATCTGTGAAAATGACTCTCATTCGGCAGACGCTAGTCCTACGATGTGTCGAAATATCACAAAGAATGACAACTCGCAGGCCTCATTAGTATAGAAAAATAAATGTTGCCTCAGCATTGCATGACGGTATTAATCAAAACTTTCAAAATCATCAAAGAATATAAATCGTTGCTAAACCAAATGCCTTCTAACTAATTAACTCTAATTAGTGTTAATGTTGCCACATCCAAAACGGGTTTTTTTCTCTCTCTCTCTTTTGGAGTGTATATAAGTTTCGACACAAGTTTGAGATGTGCACGCTAGTAGTCGAGGGCACTTCTTTCTGGAGCGGGTATTTCAATTACAGCTTATTAAATAATTAATGGAAAGCCTACAAGCATTAACCAGAAAAGCACCTTCTTTTCACTTCTTTCCACAGTCGTATGGTCTGTCGTGACAAAGACATACTGTGACCGAACATGTCAATTAGCCCATTACCACATGATTTTACTGAGGGTAAAATGAGTTTATCTCTTTGCATTAAGTCAGCTACAGGGAAAGCTATAACGTAAATAACATGGGAAATATGCATGACATAAATGGCTCCTACATATTAGTACCAAAAAATGGACCCATGAGTTGTCTTCAGGATTCCCAGTTTGGTTTCCCCTAGTCTCAGACTCAACGGATTAAAAGTACTCAAAGTTTACTCCTCTTTTTGTATGAGAAGCTTAATGGAACTTCCCAGAATGATGACGATGACTCTTCAGTTTTCCTTCTGTTATTCAGTGCAAATCAATATTGAGCAGCTCAGCCAGGCAGATAAACACAGACATCGATGTGAAAAAACGTAGAAACAGAAGAAAACAAAAACTTGAGGACAGAACCAGGCTGTCGCTAAGAAGATACAATACATTCGTTTATGTCCATAGTAGTGCATAAGTCTTAGTAACAATACAGTTAGGATGTTGAAAAGGGCAGCACTGTTTCCATTTGGGCAGTATTGTGCTTGGATATATTAAGAGCAAAAACATGTTTTCCAGGGTGTGTACGTGTGTGTGCATCAGTGTTTGTGTGTGTGTTTGTGTGTGTGCGATTGTGTGGAGGTACATAGGGGACACTTCACGCAAACAGCAAATTCGTAACGTTTTTTCAGAATATACCTTTAAAGACACATACATTCTTACATTCATACTAACATACATACATACAGTACATGTTATATATACATACAAATACATATTGTTTCATTGGCTTTTAGTTTTATTACAAAAATCAATATATATTATTACTATGTGGATACTGTTAATTCAGTCACTTAAATACTCAAAGAAAAAAAAAACGCATGCACTTTCTTTTGGTTGTATTGATTTCTCAGTATTGCACTCTTCATTTTTATTCGCAAGCGGCCTTGGACTCCCGCGCTCCCGCCATAAAACAGCAGCAGCAGCAGCACATGTAATGCATCATCCCGGCTTTGACGCTCTCCCACGTTTAGTCTTTAAATGCGCCTGGTGCTCAGAGCATGTTCTTTCGGCGTTTAATAACGAATAAATCTGTTCCTGATGTGATAGTCCGTACAAGTACACATCTGGGGTAAAAGGGCGTATACAATAGCTTAACTGGTTGATTATTTCACAGACAGTTTTGTTTTTTGAACCGTCAGTTGGTTGCCACAATGACAACAGCCCCATCCTCCACCTCTTCTTCCTTCTCCTCCAGCGATTGGACGACGCAGGATGTGACCTCATAGGTCATGTGCTCAGCCACTGGCTCTGCTGGTACTTGCCCTGGGCTCATGCCCCTAGGTGGGGTGGAGCCCTCTCTTTGAGGCGGAGGGGTCAGGGCAGGAGTTAAGGATGTCGACTCGGGTTCGAGGGTGAGTGTTATGTCATCCTCCTTGAGAAAGAGAGAAAAAAATAAAGAAATAGTTTACCGAATTTTCTGAAACATCAACAAACCCTCAGTCCATCCAAGATGTAGATGAGTTTATTTCTTCATCAAAACTGATTTGGAGAAATGTAGCATTACATCACTTTCTCACCAATGGATCCTCTGCAGTGAATGGGTGCCATCAGAATGAGTCCAAACAGCTGATAAAAACATCACAATAATCCACAAGTAATCCACACGACTCCAGTCCATCAATTCATCTCTTGTGAAGCGAAAAGCTGCATGTTTGTAACAAACATATCCATCGTTAAGGTGTTTTAACTTTAAACCATCATTTTTGGCCTAAATACCAGTCCATAATCCATAATAATGCTTCTTCCAATGGAAAAAGTCTGATGTCTTTTCACATGAAAATCCACCAATATTTTTGTTTAGAAATGTTTTGGACTGTTTTTGCTTGTAAACTGTCCTTGATCTGTGCATATTTCTCTCCTGATTCAGACGAGATTACATTTTCAGTGGAGAAAGCAATATTATGGATAATTCGTATATTAGCCTGAAGCAATAGTTTGACGTTATAAACACAGTTTATCACTTCACAAGACATTCATTGATGGATGTGTGGATGTTTTTTATCAGCTGTTTGTACTCTTGTTCTGACGGCACCCATTCACTGCAGAGGATCCATTGCTAAATTTTTCCAAATTTGTTCTGATGAAGAAACAATGATAGCATTCCTCTGTGTCGTTATCAATATAGTTGTGGTGTGGACTCAGCTATTCTTTTAAATTTAAAATTATTTTTTAACTATATCTTTACCATTATCAGTACAGTTATCAATTCGTATATTAGCCTGAAGCAATAGTTTGACGTTATAAACACAGTTTATCACTTCACAAGACATTCATTGATGGATGTGTGGATGTTTTTTATCAGCTGTTTGTACTCTCGTTCTGACGGCACCCATTCACTGCAGAGGATCCATTGCTAAATTTTTCCAAATTTGTTCTGATGAAGAAACAACCTCATCTGAATCGTGGATGGTCTAAGGGTGAGTACATTCTCACTGAGCTGGTGGTGAAGGAAGTGGAAATAAAATATCTCACCTTGGCTTCCTCTTCCTCTTGCTGCTCCGGGATGCATTCGTTCTCTACAACAGATTCCTCGCCGTACACTTCTGCCATTCCCATTTCGGCCATGGTCATGCCCATGTGTCCCATCATCTCCACCTGATGGGGCTCCACCTGAGCTGCCGCCCACAGGTCAGCCAGTCTTGGGTGAGTGGGCGGGCCCAAACTGTGAATAGTGCTGTTGGGCGTGGCTTGTAAGGAGTGGGAGGCACTGCGCAGTCGATATTCCATAGACTTCAAGAGGAAATGAGGAAAAAGAATTACATAAAACATAAAAATGTGTACTGAACATCTTTAACGAGGCAATGAACTGCATTACTAACAAGCATTGCAGTCGATGTAATTGAATTTTTTTAATCAAAATATTTAAAACTATTTTATTTCAATATTTGATTATAAATCTTATGAAAAACATTTTGATTAAATTGATTGCAATAGATTAGTGTTTTTAAAAGAAATTTCTTAGGCTGCATTAATTTGATCAAAAATACAGTAAACCTTAGAATGTTCATTCTAATATGCAAATTTGTAGCTCAAGAAACGTTTCTTATTACATAGTTTACACATTATTCTTTACATATAATTCTATACATTTTTAAATGATTTAAAAGAATTTCTAATCAGGCACTGAATAGTCTACCCATAGAGACATAACACCTGAACTCCATCACACCTTTCAGTCATAGTAATTGCTGTTCTAAATACAGCAAGACCACCTACAGCGCCACCATGTAGACGACACCTGGCTAAAAGAGGTCAAATAGTAGAGCTAAACACAACTCTCTAGTGTTCCTCTGAGCATGTAAACATGGCAGCATGTCAAACTGTGTGTTTTCTAACCTGTTGATACTGCAGGAGCTGCTGCTGCTGATACTGTTGGAGCTGCTGTAGGTGGTTCTGCTGCTGCAGTGTCAGCTGCTGCTGTGGTAAATAGTGGGTGGAGCCATCATAACCCTCTCCCGAAGTCCCGCCCGCCATGATATAAGAGCCAGCAGCAGGAGAAGCCACGCCCGAGGGCTCGTTGCTGATTGGCTCCCACGCGTCAGAGGAGGAGAGACAGTAAAGGCCTTGAGAGACGTAGGTGTGAGGCCACACTTCTGCAGAGGAATGATGCAACGGGTGGTCTGAAGGACAGAGACGAAAAACGAAGAAGAGACAAGGTGAAGTGCAGAATTCAAATGCAGATTGGAACCAAAGTGGTTTCTAGAAAAATAACTACATTAGCATCCACACCAATGAATAATAATGTTCTGTATATTATAAGCGCATGCTGCAGTTATGTCATCTGCCGCTTTAAATGCTCAAGCCCTTTATAGCAGGATGCATTCTGATTGGCTGTCAATGTTTATATCATTCATCAGCTGGAAAAAAAATCGTTCTGAAAGTGATTCCAATGATAGCATTCCTCTGTGTCGTTATCAATATAGTTGTGGTGTGGACTCAGCTATTCTTTTAAAACTCTCTCCATCCATAGAGTTCCAGGCTAAGAGTGTGGCCTCAGAAATGGCAAATTGCTGCAAAATGCCTGCAAAAAGCAAGATAACAATTTTGATAAGTAAACATTTTAAATATATACAGATTCTTAGTGGGTGGCTGACTCAACTAAACACTTACCAACTCTTATTTTGAAATATATATAATACCATTCGATAGTTTAGTGTTTAGGGTCGTTTTTTTAAAGGGGTCATATAATGCTAGTTGTTTGAACTGAAATGTGTGTTGGCAGTGTGTGTACACAACCACCCTAAAATTATAAAAATGCACCCAGTGGTTTTTTGTTAATCTACTAAAATATTTACCCCTTTCTCAAATCGAGCCGATCTCAGATGCCTGTCTGTGTGACGTCACACAGACAGGCCCCTCCCTAACATTTAAAGGGAAATGCTACAAAAACGGCTTGATCTGAAAAGAGCTGTTTTTGACAGGGTAAAAAAGGTGTTTTTTACACTACCATTGAGAAATTTTAACCAAACTATGTTACAGACTTTTCATTAAGACCCTAAAGAATCATATCAACTTGTGGAAAATGGGCATCCTATGACCCCTTTAAGAAAAAATTACTTTTGTTCAGAAAGGATGCTGCTTTCTTGATCTTTCTATTTAAAGAATCCTGAAAAAAATTCACAAAAATATTAAGCAGCACAACTGTTTTCAACACTGATAATAATTATAAATGTTTCTTGAGCACCAAATTAGCATATTAAATCATTTCTGAAGGATCATGTGACACTTTGCCCTCACAGAAATCAATTATATTTTTTAATTAGTGCTGTCAAACGATTAATTGTGATTAATCGCATCCAAAATAAAAGTTTTTGTTTACATAATATATGTACTGTGTATATTTATTATGTATATATAAATACACACACATGCATGAATATATTTAGGAGGAATATGTTATTTTTATATATTAAAAGTATTTATTTATAACATAAATTATATGAATATAAATACAGACATGTAAATACGTGTAAACATTTTCAGAATACTGTATGTGTGTGTATATATATACATATATTCATAATAAATATACACAGAGCACACACGTATATTATGCAAACAAAAACTTTTATTTTTGATGAGATTAATCGTTTGACAGCACTATTTTAAATAAGTTTTTTTTATATTGTAATATTTTACAATATTACTAATTTACTGTATTTTCTTAATAAATACAGCCTTGGTGAGCATAAAATGCCTTTTTTAACATTAGCAAAAAGAATTGGGGAGAAAACAGTAAATTGTAAGAAAGGTCTTTGTAGTAAACAAAAATATATTATTATTTATTATGATAAATTGCACATTATTATTCCCTATTAAATGTTTTTAATTGAATCAAATACATGTTTAAAAAGACCACAAAAAAATTATAATATATACTGTATACATTTTTGTCTTGTCTGTAAAAATGTTAAAATAATATACATCTTTAAAACAAGATAAACTGAAACATTGAGACTTCAAGACAATATACAGTAAATATACTATATGTACTTTGGTAATACGTGTATTTTTCTGACCCCATGTTTTTATTTTTAAGGAAGAAAAAAACTTGCTAGATTATATGAGGTTTAAGTTTACAAATGAAACCCAAATATACTGATAATTTTTATTATTACTGAAAAAATTATTTTAAGGAACAGCACAATTTAGTAAAATGTTAAAATGCCCTTTAACACCATAACATTTCAACTTAATACATTAAGTTTCCACCCTGTACCACAACTAAATGTGAAAAGGGGGGATGACATTTGTGTCTGGTGACTTTACCAGATACATTTTCCAATCATCTCAATGTCTTCAGTCAATCATCTCACCCGCTGCCATTCGTGCCTCTTTTTCTCCATCACTCAGGTCAGTATAGGCATCATTTTCAAGCCGTCTCTCCCTCTCGCGGTTCAGATTGGAGCGTCCCGCTCCCCCTTCTGGCCCTGCGGATGGTTTACCCCAGCTCTGCCACTCAATCATGTGGGCCACACGACCCTGAGCCATGGCAGTGGGCTTGGTCACTTTGTCCTTCATTGATCTGGTAACACCTAAAGAGAAATGAACACAAGTCAGAACCTGTACAGACTCGACATGGAGCTGCAGAAAGGGGCTAAATGAAAGCAGCCAGGCAGTGCATTATGGGATTTTGTTTAATCACGTTACTACAGTAAACTACTGCAAGGCTCTGTGGATGATAACAACTGAATGAGTGATTATGAATGAGCTACAGTCTGTTGATTTGATCAATCGCTGTGCAAGCGGTGACAGAGATACGATTGGTTGACCATCTTTACAAATACGTTATTCACGAGAGTAATGAATTGCTCGAGATTCATAAGCTTTTATGCATGTATGAATAATTAGAGCCGAACTTCTAAACATTTCCTTTAAACAAAATGGCTCATTAGCATGCAAATATCTTGTTAGAACGAGAGACGCATTCGTTTAAAACGTAAGGCTCTAAATGCAAAAGAGAGCTAAAAACAAGGTAGTCTGATGGTAACCTCATCGACGGTTGTGTGATTTTTCTCGAGGCTGCTGACAATGATTAAAACCCCATCTGATGAAGTGACTGCTCTCTTTAAATACTTTGATAAATCACCTCCGTTTGGTTCAGGGGAAAAACAATCGAAAGTTATCACTTGAGCACTTCACCCCATTTACAAGCATTTAAGAAAAACAAGAGAAATACAAAAGACACAGGACATTAAATCGAGAGATATTCAGATACCTACATTTCCAGAAACCTGTTCTGACAATGAGTAGTATCCATTAAAAAACGACACCACAACACACAGTTTACGTCACAAAAGAGTACTTCACCTCACAAAACCACAAAACACACTACAATACACAGCTGGCGTCACACCGAAAGACTACGATTCCCAGCAGCAAGCTTGTGGAGATGGATAGTGCACTTACGTCTACCGTTTTTTGGGAACTCTTGTTGGGTCTGACTGGGGATTTCATCAATGGCTAAAGAGGCCATTGACATGCACTAATTAATGGAGGAGGCAGGTGGTGAAACTGGAAAGGGAAGGGGACCCACAGGGGCAGCCATGTTGGCTCCAATCGCCATCTCCTCCTCTGGAGCCAACATGGGGTCGGTTACCAGCTACCGGGACAGACACACACCTGACACACCTGTCAGAGAGGACTTAGCCAGAGCCCCAATCCCATAGGCGTTGGAGTTCCGCTTCAGACTGGGCAAAATGGAGGTGGTGTCCTCCATGGACAGCTGACGAAAGAAAGAAAGAAAGAAAGAAAGAAAAGTTAGGGAAGTAGGAGTAAAAATCAATTAAAGCAATAAGCCACAAAAATCACTAACACACAGCCTCATCTGGCTTATTACTTTCATTATACACCGGCAATGGCACTGATAAAGGACACAAGGCTCAATAAATAATTACATTTATTAATCATAATTGACAATAAACAATCCTTCCGCCAAGTAATATAGTTCATTGGCCTAATTGTAGGCTTTTTACTGTTGTGGTAGCAAATTAAACTTAAAACACATTAAAATGATAGTTTAAAATGAAAATGTTGTCATTTACTCATCATTTCTTAATTTGTAAGAAAGTAAATGAGGATTGTCAAAATTACAAAAAATTTACCATAAACATGGTTCATTCAACAATATTCTGAATCTTCTAAAGCAATTCAGTAACTTTGTAGGGCAAACAGACTTAAATTTCGTTAGTCATGATTCACTGAATTAGAAAAGTAGTGAAAGCCAATTCATAACCCAATCATTCTTTTGAGGATTTTAAATAAATAATTAGATTCAGTTCACAATTTTAAAAATCATCGACTGTAGTTTGCCCGTGTCGAGTAAGGTTCCGGCAAAATACCGGAAGTGGCGCGTTCCATGACGGACAATTATCCATTACCATTTTCTTTAAGGCTGCATGATATATTAAACCAATTTACAAATCATAATAAAGCTTAATGTTATTGTCAATTGCAGGTTTAATATATGCGCTTTAATTATTTACATGCGAGTATGTTACGTACCTGAATGCTCCGTTCACAGTAAATGCTGCTCCACATGAACTGTTATCATTTACATGTGTGGAGCGTCTCAAACTCTGCATATTGCTGTGAGTTTGGGTTTATTATAACCTTCATCTGGGAACTCAACGTGCGCCAATTCATCAGATTTGTAAGGTAAATCACAAGAGAATACATCATTATCTTTCTCAATATGGCAACTTAATGGTTCATTGCAATTTCAACATAATTGCTCAAACCTCACGCTGAGTTTACACGTTTTGATGTCCACATATTCAAGAAATGACAGTAGCTGTAGCTTTTCTGTCGTAAAGAAATGGCCAAATATTAAACATTAAGTGGATATTTGAATTAAATGTTGTTTAGTAAACATGATTAATTTGCGCAGTGTAAAAACAATCGTAAAGCCATTGACGCCATCTGCAGTCGTTTGATATATCCTCCTGAGAACCAGAGATAAAAAGCTTTGTGAATTTAGTATTTTTTCATGTCATTACATTGTTTAGAGCATAAGAAAAAAAAATTTAATTATATTCCCATTTTTAAAAACCAAGGAGAGGGAGTGGCCAGGGTGAAACATCCAGTCATGTGGTATCTCTGGAAAGCCCTGAATGTGCTCTGTACAGGACATCCAGACTTAAAACTGTGACATGTGAGGTCTCAGAGAAATACACTAAAATATAATGTCCACTACAGAGGCAAAAACTCCATAGCTGGGTCTCAGGAGGATAATGCATAATGTACATTAGTTCTATTGTTTATAATACATTATGTATTTTCACAGTTTTTTTCTTCAATACAAAACATTATGGTGGTTTTAGAATAACCGGGTCATAAATGATATAATAGTTAAAAATGCTAAAACATCACTGGTAAGAATCATAAACTTTTGTTGTAACTGTCCTTTTTTCATTTTAAGGTGAGAGCAGATGTCACTAACTCCATGTCATCCACACTGTGTTATCATCTCTCACATCCACTGCCACCTACACGTCACAAAAACAGGCCAAATCTCAGATAACATGACGTGGCCTATCGAAGACAGCTGGCGGACAGCTCAAACCCCCAGAGAAACCTGCCAATGATGGAAAACTGTGGAGTCATGGCAGACATTTAAGGCGAGTCTTATATTCATACAAACCTTTCAGTATATTAACATCTCCAGTAATTACTACATTTACCTTCACAACATCACCATTGTGCAATACAGATCAAAAGTTTGGAATAATTATATATATATATATATATATATATATTATGTTTAATGTTTAAAGCAGTCTCTTATGCTTACCAAGGCTGCATTTATTTGATCAAAACAGTAATATTGTGAAATATTGTTACAATTTAAAATAATTGTTTTAGCTAAGCTTAAAGCTACATTTTTGGAAGTCATTACTCAATTTTCCAGTGTCACATAATCCTTCAGAAATCATATTGAACAATAGTACTGTTTTACCATATTTTTGATCAAATAAAAAGCCTTGGTGAGCATAAGAGATTTCTTTTAAAAACATTATAAAATCGTAATTATTCCAAACGTTTAAACAAGAGTGTATCTGTCATAAGATGCTGTCCATGTTTTTTGAACATTTGTTTAAAAAAAATTAGCTGGATACTCCCAGAGAGTAATATGATGGAGAAAACAGATGTTCATATCATTTAAAAACGAAAATATCACAAAACAGAGACTGAAAACAAGAGAGGCAGAAAGTATGAAGGGCATAAGGTCAATACCAGACGTACATTCATTCCTTCCCAGGAAAACTCGGCACGTCCTTGCTAGAAGCAAAGCAGATAACAGTTGAAGAATAGATAGGAAAGATACAGTGAAAGACAAGAAAAGGCATGATTTCAGTTAGCAGGAAACAGCAGGAACATCAAGCCAAGTACAGAACACTAGATCTGGAAGAACAACAGATAAACAGAAAGCAGGAGAAGGAGGCGAGACGCTGTTTATCTGTTATGAACTGTTGTGCAAACTGTTGTGTAATACAGATAATTCACTAATATGGTGTAAAATATTCATGAATGAAGAACCACCTATAGTGTATCTGTGTTGATGTCTGCCTTAGAAGTCTCTAGACTGGATGAGGACAGCAGCAAGAGGAGATGGAGGCGACTTTGATGAGTAGCACTGGAGTAAGTAATCCTAGCCAACCCAAACATTCTCACAGCAAGCGATCGATCGCGTTTACATCGCACCCAGTGCAGCGAGACAAACACTGGTGCCAGTACGAACAGCAGCAGCCACTCATTGTTCATTAAGAGAGAGATCAATGTGAAAGGTCAAAAGGAGGTCAGTGTCAGAATGGCGTTGGCGTGGGGCAAATGTCGGCCCCTTAGAAACTCTGAACAGACTACAGGCACGCTTGGACGGTTCGGGGGTCAATCGATTCGTTTCCCACCATCTTAGTCTTTATGGCCGCTTCTGTAACATAAACATGGAGCTGGCTCCTAAAAATACATTTTTGAGGCTGGCTTGCAATTACGGCAGCCATCTACAGCTTTTCGGTGGGGGGGCAAAAGCAGCTAGGTGCAAATCAAAAACATAGAATTAGTTTTCTTCTCCACTCAGTGATGAAGTAATTAATGTTTTTGCCACACACTCTAAGGTGGAACGCTGTGTAAAGAACGTTTCGGATGGGATTTGTTTTCAAAACAACTTTTAAGTTACAATTATTAACAGGATGGCTGTGATTTAATGTACTAATGAGAAGGATTGGGATCTTTGTAGTTTTTTTTCTTTTTGGTTTTACTAAAATGTGTCTGTATGGGCGTTATGCAAGGCCACCAAATCAGTCCTGGAGGGCCGGTGTCCTGCAGAGTTTAGCTCCAACCCCAAGCAAACATACCTACAACTTCCAGGCAGGTGTGTTGAAGTAATCGGAGCTAAACTCTGCAGGACACCGGCCCTCCAGGACGATTCTGGTGATCCTGGTCAAATGTAATAAAACCCATAGAAATAAACACAACTATATGTGAATTAATTAAAAAATGCAGAGACACTGCTACTATCATGAGCACTTTTATCAGTCAATGATCAAATTATTGATTTTACACATTTTTTAAAAGAGATGAGATGCCAGCAATATTTAAAGTGTTAGTTCTCAAGTCAAGTGTCACAAAACTAATACAAATGAACAAAACTATAAATATGATATGGTTGAAAAGTTATGTAAATAATAATAGACACTGATACTGTAATGAGCACTTTTATCCGTTATTAAATCATTCTAGTAATACTTGAACTGGTATTTCACAATGCTAGCATAAATAAACAACTATGTATGTAACATAATTAAAATTCTAAGCAAATAACTGAGGCGCTGCTACTATAATGAGCACTTCAGTCAGTCCATGGTCGAATAATGTAATACTTGTAACATTTAACTTGTAACTTTTAGACAAAAAGGTCTAAAGTAAAATTTAGTTACAGCTTAGTTATCAAATGAAGGTCAAAATCAATAAGGAGCACTGTAAATAATAAACCACAATCCCATGTATTCCTATTAGAGGAGATTTCTCAGAGTCAGAAGTTAGCTAGGTAATTTGATGCTTATACTTTTTTCGAGGTTGTGTGAGGATAAAAACACATATTTTATTTAAAAACACACACATACAAGTCTGTGAAACAAAATAGTCCCATCTAGGGCCTTTCAGTTCAACCTATAATAGTTTATTTTTGTGAAGTTCCAGGGCATTTGAGTTAGCACTAAGATAACTAAAATAGCCTTGCTACTTAGCAACTACCACCTGATTCTTGAGAGATTTCCATTGCTAGGCAATCTTTTATTACATAAATTCTTACTTTTATTTTTATTATTCTTAATTTAGCAACCAGCAAGTGGCTTTTCGAATGCGGCTCGCTAACACAAACGCATACACGCACAACACAATTGGCTCCAGCAACAGTGGGATGACACCACCTCCTGGCGCGGCTTCTTAACTCTGTATTGAGATATTAAACATGCCGTTTGGTTTGGACTGCTACCAGAACCCAAATGGTAGATTTTGAGCCAAATTCATCTGTGGATGAGCAGAGCGACAAGCCAAGAGCTGTTGCCCTTGGGTAGGACGTGAACACAGGCAGCAAACAGGGAAGACGGATGAGGCTATGTCTTCCCAGGAGACAAAGCCGTTACGGCAATACTGTAAGGTAATGGCTGGCCTCTGGGGTCCGGCTCTCGTGGCCTTGCTGAGAATCTAATATAGAGGCTTTTCAAATACACATTATACCATCACGCTTTCTCTGACTTTCAGCGCTACGGGGCTGCAAGAAGTGCGTATGGCACGCAGGGGGTCTTCGTGTTAGCTAAAGACTTCATTAAAGTACCATGAGGCACAAATGTCAGCACTTGGTAGGTATAATAGCTTCGGACAGAAATGCAGACGTCGCGCAAGTATCATCTTGGCAAAGGGACGTCATGTAGATGTGATCCTTAGGGCTTAAGCTCACAACATGGGACAGAGGTTTGGTGCAAAGCAAATCTTAAATATGCAAAGCGTTGTAGTTTTACTTACCTGCTCCCCATCTTTCCGAACGGGAACTGCATCCACCGCTGCAGGGAAAGAGAGAGACAGACAGAGAGCGAGATAAGGGAATAGGCATGTGGCTTATGCAACCTTTACCGAATATGCTAAGTCAAACTGACAGCTCCTCGCTACATTTTCTGCTGACATTCACACAAAGACCTTAAATTAGATTAATTATCCATCCGAAACTGCCAGCACTCTGTGGGGAAGGAGATTTGTTGCATCACGCTTTTATATCGCATCATTCCTATAAAATGAAAAAAACATTTAGTGATCGTGCTGCTTGATGCATTTATGCAAATGATTAGGCATTGTATTTTAAGAAGAGGCTTCCAAGAGATGCTGAATTTAAGATTAACTGTAGCAAAAAAGAATTCGGACATCTTTAGTATTAAAATTGTATTCGTTAGATTCATAAATATGTTTATTTTGTATTCTAGCTTCCTGTGTATTTGCACTTCTGAATCATTTTGACTATGTTGATGGTGTGTGTGTTGACAGTGACTCATTCAAAATGACAAACTAGAAATGACACGTAACCCAGTTTGCACTAACATTTTGAATGATGTGCCTGAAAACAATCGCCCTGTAACATTAGAGACTGCATAAACACATAATATTGAGGCATAATGACTGTTTTTGAGACAAAACAATAAATGGAGCCGTAGCGTTCAGTGACGAAACTATGGTCCATGAGGCCAACCAGCAATCAAACAATCATCTGTATCAAACGTATAAACAACAGTATGCAAACATGCAGGTGCACTTTAGGGCTATATAAAAGATGTTTCTTCTGTTTCGACTGCTTTAGACAACGGCACACTTGCTGCTCATGCTGTCGCCTTTAGCGAGAGTAAGGATATGTTTGCAAAGAATGATAAATGGCTGTAAAGGAGAGATTGTGTGGAAGCCGTTACAGCATGCGGAGATGGTTTGGTTGTGTAGGCTAATTGCTAATTGCGGTCACTGCTCCCCTCATTTACAACAATCCAGATTCATCAATTCAATGTAGAACAAGAGTAAAACCTAGAGCATGCTGTGCCGTTTTTTCCTGCTACAATTGCCACTTGTCAGATTGTACAATATGAGCCCAATGAGACTTTGCGTAAAGCTGCGTTTACACTGTGAGACTTTGCCATCTGACACAAATTTTGGAAATCATGAAAGATTTATCTTGTTTTATATGGTAAAATCCTTGAAAATTGTACAGTAGGCACCTGGCTTAAAATGCTAACAGACTTTCAGAAATTCATCACAAAAGCCCTATTGGGATGGTAATTGTCTCTCAAGGGGAAGACTGAAAAGATACATTTGTACGACTCTTCAGTGATAAAACTGTGTGTTTAGATGCAGATTTATTCATGGTGGAAGATTTGGGAAAATGCACTTCTCATGTAGTCAGTCACATGTTTAACATTTATTTAAATATTCTATTTAATAATAGGAATGATTTTCTGTCTTGCATTTTATCTCTTTAAATGATGGATGCTATTTTAAAGATTAGCAGAAATTTGAAGAAACAAGTTAACAGGTATTTGGTTGACTAGTAAAATGATTAGTCTTGCAAACCTTGATTTATATAAATGTATACAAGACATTTTAATATTTTATTGCATACCTGTTGCTGCCATAACAATGGCGAATTTCAAAGACTTACATGGTTTTTGTTTTCTTTTTCTTCTTAGCAGCTCCCACTCGCTGTAGTGGAGCAGTGATGTATTATTATTCCTGTAAACCAATTCCTGCATTTCAGAAATAAAAGTATATTTTTAAAATGCGTGCATGCTGAGCACGCCACACTCAAAGATCCAAGTCTGATGACTTTTCCATATGACAAAAGAAGTATTTTATGATTCCAAAAAGTCTCAAACAGCAAAATCGTGGCCAAAATTGTGTTGTGAATATTGAAGAAATTCTGCATGAGAACCTTCACGGTGCACATGTACGTAATTATTAGTGAATGAGACCCTGTCTAGCTGCAGTACACATGCTCTCTAACTCCCCCACCTCTCTCTATTCAATTTAGGTCTATTTAATTTAGCTCAATATCAGTGAAATTGAGTTTAGCATTGGCTTGATTCATTGAACTAATTTACAACAGTCCTAAACTATTGACGCAATAGAATAACAATATTGTGATGGGGTTAATCACATCAAAACAGAATGTACCAGTCCTTGTTCTATCTGCATCTGATTTTTTTTCTTTTTTTTCCACTCCAGACTGATTTGGATCTCAGAATGCATTAATTGCATCCCGTGCATGTGTGTGTGAGCGTGTCTTTTAATTGCTGGGCTCTCTCTCTGTAAGTACAGCAGAGCCTTTGGGCCTCAGAGCCATTTCCTCAATCAAGTTTTTTTCTTTTTTTTCCACTCCAGACTGATTTGGATCTCAGAATGCATTAATTGCATCCCGTGCATGTGTGTGTGAGCGTGTGTCTTTTAATTGCTGGGCTCTCTCTCTGTAAGTACAGCAGAGCCTTTGGGCCTCAGAGCCATTTCCTCAATCAACCTAACCCACTCTGGAGAGACGGATAGAGCCATGCACAGCAGCGCAGCTCTGGAGGAGACCAGTGAACAAGAGTGAGGAGTAAATAGAGAAAGACAGATAAAGTGAGTTAACGTAAAGCAGATCTACTCATAAGACCAGAATATCAGCAACAATGACTAGATGAGAGCGATGATTGATAGATAGATAGATTGAACTAAATACAGATAGGCAAACAGATAGAATAAATGATAAATTTAACTATAGACAGAAAGATGGATAGATAAACAGACAGATAGAATGAACGATAGATTGAAACATAGACAGACAGGTAGAATGAATGATAGACTGAACTAAAGACAGAGAAAACAGAGATAGTTAGACAGACAGACAGACAGATAGAATGATAGCTAGAATGACAGGCATAAAATGAATGATATTTTGAACTAAAGACAGAAAACATATACATAGACAAACAGAGAATGAACCATAGATTGAACTATAGATAGATAGATAGATAGATAGATAGATGGATGGATGGATTGCCGCACATCCCAGCTGTCAGGACCCATAACTTTCTATCTGTCCATTCCACCATGATGTTGTTACGGACAAAACACTTCCACTCATGCAGGAAAACACATTGAGAAAATCCCAGGAGACAGCAAGGATAAGCCATCGCATCCAAGGTCGCTAAGCACCACATGGCCGCTGCGCTGTTTACCCTGCCCATCTACATTTATGTCTGAGTCTGACACTGAGCATTATGAGGGCCGGAGCTTCAGGGGGAAAGAAAGAGAGAGCGAGAGAGATGGAGAAAGAAGCAGTCAAACGGGATAAACAAATCTGCATGTGACGACGATAAAAGCTAACGTCAATGCACAGTGAACGACAAGGAACAGGATGAAGATTCCTAGACACCCGGCGTAAGCCTGACGGTATCACGGGGAGAAGCAGCAGAAGATCTGCATTGCCAACAACCAGATGGAGGAACAACTGGACCATAGGACAATCTGGCTTGACAGATCTCACTGCCTAGCATGTCTGGGAACGTCTTTGAGATTTTATTCTACAGCAAAAGGTAAAGGTGGAGAGAGGGAAGAAAAAGGGACAAATAAAGGAATACAGGCTGGAACTCTGACACACGGTGACGCTCACAGTGACTCTGATTAGGAGTCCAAGAGGCTGACTCACCTCAGTACTGAGCCAAAAACACATGGAGAGGAGGGGGAGGGACAGGAAAGACAGAGACAGAGAGGATGAGAGAAAGACTGAGACACCGAATGAAGGAAGGAACGCTAAGCTATGCGATATAACAAAGAAAAACTTGAGGACAATAGAGGGTAGGCATAAAGAGATTAAAATGACACTGAGTTAAAAGACACAAGAAAGAGAAAAGAGTAAGAGAGAGGCTCAGAAAGAGTCAGAGAGAAAGCATAGAGTTACAGACCATCAGAGTGAAGAAGGGAAGACAAAATGGGTATTTACACTTAATCGATCAGATTGCTATCCGATTGGGTTTGTGTCTAAGCAAAATGGATATTAATCAGATCTGCTGTTCCCAGACTATATGGATGCTAATGCAGAGCAGTGAATTTTTCTGCTGAATGCTCTCTTCGGCTCAAATGGAAAATAGTGTTTGAATTCTGAGATCTGGAGGAGCACATTTTTATATTTGGCCGGAACAAGACGCATTTCAGAAACATCTTGTATGTGTTTTAAACCACTTCTGAGGTGGTCTGAAGGTATGTATACACGACAACGATTATACTAATTTCCGAAAAAAAATTATTTTGCATCTTTGAAAAGTTTCATGTACAGACATCAATGTTGTCAAAACAATCCCAGTTCAGATGGATCTGCAAAAACGAATAAAACGCTGTATTTTGCATGCCAGGCCAGTGCGTCTTGTACCATAGTATCCATGATGGCAATGTCACTTTGTAAAAAAAACACTACACCTGTGCATGCACACATTCCTATAGACCGAACATGAATGCGCATGTAGTTTACACAGAGACGACAAAAGTATTGTTTTCAAAAACATGCACTTTGAAACCCGTTTTCAAAAGTTTATGTGTGCAGGCCCCCAAAACGCCAATGTTATGTAAATGAACGGCCAAAATGCATAACAAGTTGTCCGTTTTTAAGCTGAAAATAGTGTTATGTGAACACACAAATGCATTTTGCGGAGCACTCACTCACTTTTCATGATCGTATAGCAATCAGAGCAATATAAATTAACTGAGCAAGTGTAAATACCTCTGAAGAAAAAAAAAAGACTGAACTTGAGTGAGAAGGGGAGAGTAAAGGAGAGATGGGGAGTATGAGAAATAGAGCATGAACATCAACTAAATTGAACAGCTGCAATAAGGGCTGGGTGATATGGGCAAAAATTAATATCTCTGTATTTTTTGGGCGATTTGCGATATACGGTGTATATATCGGTATTTTCATTTTTGTATTTGTATTTTAAAAATCTGTATTTAATATTTGACTTGCCGCCCAATGTTGTCCAACAAAACAAAACATATTAAAGGCTATGTGTAAGCCTTTATATTGTGCAAAAAAGGGTTCAAATCACATTTCATTCTAACATTGCAATCTAAAAACAAAAATAAAGCTTTTAAAGCGGAAGTTAAATTCACTAAACTAAAAATGAAAATAAATGAGAACAAAAGCGTTAGGCTATTTTGATTATTCCATTACAGTCACTTTACAGTCAGTGCTATCATAAAAATAGACTTACTTGTAGGTTTAAAATTCTACATGTCACATTTATTGTCCAACTACAAATATTTCAGCGAAATGTATATTGTAGTCAGAATTATTGCGCTCCAATTTAATTGAGCTCGTCTGTTTGGCGCGCATGCGCGCGTTTGCGCTTGTTCACTTGAAGTTTAGCGGAGAATCCCAAAGCAGACGGCTCATGCACTTCTGACAGAAAAATGGAAATATTTCCATGGCTTTCTAACATTTAGAGCTGGAGAATATACCTGTGAAATGTAAGTTATGCATTCAGGAAGACAGCACATCTCACACACATTAACCTGTTGAGCGGTACGGTCCCACATGTGGGATTTAGAACGTTCGGTGACGTCGCATAACTGCCAAATTCAAACTGTGCTTTCGCGCTTTAGCTGGGCTGAGCTAGAGAGAGACGTGCACTGCTCTTGTCATTTTATCATATCTATGCAGTGTTCTTAACCACATAATGCATATTTTAGGTTTCAGACATTTAAACACACATAAGTACTAGTAAAACAATGCATTTAGAGTTTGAAAAATACACACATATGTCTATGGAAGCAACAATAACAATCCATTCAAATTTAATTTGCCGATGTGTTTTATTCATATCAGATACACATAGTGTAAGTAACTATAAAGTTCACTCTATTCTTCACCCAGCCACTTATTACTTGTATTTCGGGAGAAATTGATTAATTCACGTGCTGTAAATCCGACTGACAGGACTCTCTGAACTGCAGCGTGAACAAACATGGCGGCGCCTAAGGCAACACGACCACCGCCTCAATTGCACAAAACGCTTCCACTACAAGAGAAAGCGGCAGCAGCACGATGATTCCACCGCTTGCCACGTCCCGTGTGAAAGGGCCTTAAACCAGGGTTCCTCAATAGGCAGCCCGGGGGCCACATCCAGCCCGTGAGAGAAAAATGTTTGGCCCGCGCTAATGTCAAATAATGTGGCATGAAAATTCAAACACAGCATCAGAAAGCGACATTAACTTACATTGTGTATACACCGGACGAGAGCTGCGCGGCGCGACGCAACAAAATACAATAGAATCAGCGAGATAATCAGTGACGCTGTCAATTCTGTGTGCGGCGTGGCGCGACAAATCCCCGACAGTAAACTGCTGACTCGTTCTATTTATGACGTACTGAAACAAATTTCAGATGATTTGCAATGCTTTGTCGCGTCCAGTGTAGATACGATGTGACAGCAAAAAACATGGCGAGTGAGAAGAAAAGAAAATGTGAATGGACTGAGCAGTTCTGAGTGACTGACTGACTGACTGATACCATCTCTGTTATGTAATACACATGTTGGTTCGCAGTGAGTTCACAGTTTTAACATACCACAAGTTTGCTTTAATTTATTTTCAAGATCTGAGGTAAATATTTTCAGATGATTTGCAATGCTTTGTCGCGTCCAGTGTAGATACGATGTGACAGCAAAAAACATGGCGAGTGAGAAGAAAAGAAAATGTGAATGGACTGAGCAGTTCTGAGTGACTGACTGACTGACTGATACCATCTCTGTTATGTAATACACATGTTGGTTCGCAGTGAGTTCACAGTTTTAACATACCACAAGTTTGCTTTAATTTATTTTCAAGATCTGAGGTAAATATCTATTGCTGCTTTTCCTATGACTATGAAGATCACGCAAAATAATATTCAAACTCCCATTAGACACTTTTAACATCGAATAAAGCACATAATTATTACCTGAGATTATCACTGTCATATTTTGTATGTTATTCCTGCCACGACGTCGCAGAAAATAAAAAACATTTAAAAAATAGAATCCTGTGTCACTGTCGCGGGTGGTTAGGACAAAAACTACATGGAAAAGATACTTTTCATTGGACTCACGATGCCGTAGCCGAATGCCCGTCTGTATGCGTTCCCCCCGCTGAAGATTTTGTCACAAGTGCTGCACAAAATCAGAGAGGAGAAGGCATCAGTGATATTAGTCGCTCCGTACTGGCTGAACAGGCCTTGGACTGCCCATTTACAGATGCCTGTACGCCTGTAAATGGGCAGTGTTTGAGAGATGGTGTGAATCGAATGGTCAGGACCCGGAGAACTGCCCCGTGTTTGACATTCTGAATTTTTTGCAACAATGAATGTACGGCGGCAGTATGCCCTCCACTCTTAAGGTTTATGTTGCAGCTATCTCAGCCTTTCACGCTGCCATCAACGGGCGATCAGTGGGAAAACACGATCTAGTGATCAGATTATTGAGAGGTGCGAGAAGACCCTCTCACCCTCCTACAGTGCCATCCTGGGATCTGGCTCTGGTGCTGGGGGCGCTCGCCCTCCCACCCTTCGAGCCACTTCAGACTGTCGGCTTGAGGGAGTTCTCACTAAAAACCGCACTGCTGCTCGCCCTTGCTTCGGTCAAGCACGTGGGGGATTTGCAAGCGCTCTCTGTGAATGCGGACTGCATGCAGTTTGGACCAGGTGATTGTAACGTCATGCTCAAGCCAAGACTGGGCTACGTGCCTAAATTGCTCTCGACACCGTTCAGAGCGCAAGTGGTGGCGCTTTCTGCTTTCATTCCAGAGTTGGAGACTTCATTGGATGCCGCCCTGAATCAGCTGTTGTGTCCGGTGCGGGCTTTGCGAGTTTACATCGACCGCACGGCTCAGTTTCGGCAATCTGAGCAGCTGTTTGTATGCTTCGGAGGCAGCACTACAGGGCAGCCTGTCTCCAAACAACGGCTATCACATTGGGTGGTTGACACTATTGCCATGGCATATTCCAGCCGGGGAATGGAATGCCCTATTGGTGTCAGTGCCCATTCGACGAGGGCGGTTGCCTCCTCGTGGGCGTGGACTAAGGGCGTTTCTATCAAAGATATTTGTATGGCGGCTGGATGATCTTCGCAGAATACCTTCGCCAGATTCTACAATTTGGACGTGTGGTCATTAGCCTCACAGGTCCTGTCGGTGAGTACGACCCATGGTTCTACCTGCAACCACTAGCCGTTTGACTGTGCTGGTGGTTTTCGACTAGGTCATGTAGGGGGATCAGGGGCGGGGCCATCGTCAAATTCAGACTGTGGCGCCCCGGATGCGGCCGTTCTCTATGTGTGTATATTGTTCAAGGATTCAAGGATTCAAAGGATTCAAAGCGTTTATTGTCATATGCCCAGTGAGGAAATCAAGTTTCCCTGAGCAATGAAATTCTTACTTTGCTGTCCACAATGAATGCCAAGACAGTGCAATGCTATACACACACATACACAAACTATACACATATACATACATACATACAATGTAAGAAACATAATAATAAAAACTATGCTGCAGTAGTAGGAATAAAGACTATGAAAAAAATAGAAATATAGACTATGTGTATCTATATATGCGAGTATAGAGTAGAAATATAGAATGTGAAAATAGAAATATAGATGTATATGGTATCTACATATGCGAATGTACAGTATTAACTTAACGTGCAAACTGAGTGCAAGTACATGATAACAATAGCAACAGTAACAGATGTGCAAATTGAGATGAGGCTACATGAGTAATATTAATAAATATACAATGGTAGTAATAACAGCAATAACATTACAAATGATCAAATGAGATGAAACAATTTGGTCCGACTGTTCTCTGAGATAGATAAGTCCACTAGCTAGCTACCTGTTTAAGAGTCTAATAGCTGAGGGGAAGAAGGAGTTCCTTAATCTGGAAGTCCTGCAATTTACACTCCTGTACCTCCGTCCTGAGGGTAGGAGTGTGAACAGTCTGTGTTGGGGGTGGGTGGGGTCTTTAATGATGGATGCAGCTCTTCTGTGGACTCTGCGATGGTAAATGGCCTGCAGAGAGGGCAGTGGAGTCCTGATGATCTTCTCAGCAGTCTTCACCACTCTCTGCAGACGTTTGCGGTCCCTTACAGTAGTGCTGCCATACCATGCAGTGATGCAGCTGGTCAAGACGCTCTCAACTACACAGCTGTAGAAGTTGTTGAGGATCTTAGGTGACATGCCAAACTTCCTCAGCCTCCTCAGGAGGCTGTCTGAAGAGCTGATAGTGGTGCTCGTGGTGGTCCTGTAGAAATTGTCCAGCTTCACTCTGTACTGTCTCTTGGCCACTGTAATGGCTTTTCTCAATCCGTACCTAGCAGCTCTGTACTCTGTCTCGTTGCCTGATGTAAATGCAAGAGATCGAGCACGTAGCATGTGGCGTACCTGACTGTTTATCCAGGGCTTCTGGTTGGGGAAATTCCTGACTTGTATGGTGGGTACAATGTTATCAACACAAGTGCTAATGTACCCAGTCACATACTCAGCATAATCCTGTATGCTGACAGAAGAGTCCTCCAAAGTGGCTGCAGCTTTAAACACATCCCAGTCTGTCAGAGCAAAACAGTCCTGCAGGATGCCCTCAGTTTGTAGGGTCCAAAGCTTAACCTGTTTGGTGAAAGTTTGTTTGTTTGAGTCTTTGTCTGTAGGCCGGGTACATGAACAAAGAGATGTGGTCTGAGTATCCAAAGTGGGGGCGGGGTGCAGCCCTGTATCCGGAGGTATAATTTAAGATGGTTGGCTGAATTGGCGATGTCCAGTAATGCCTGTCGGTTGTACATTAGCAGTGCACTGCATTTGAGCATGGCAGATAAAACAGAAAATAAATGTCAGGTCATTCTTGAGACGTGGGACAAAACAAGTCCAGCAAGGGTAACTGCTATTAGCTTTAAAAAATAAAAATATTTTAAATTTTAAATGTCATAAGGGATTAATAATAGAATGTATTTAACACAATTATCACCTCTGTCAGAGCAAAACAGTCTTGCAGGATGCCCTCAGTTTGGTGACAGGGTTTGTTTGTTTGAGTCTTTGTCTGTAGGCCGGGTACATGAACAAAGAGATGTGGTCTGAGTATCCAAAGTGGGGGCGGGGTGCAGACTTGTATGCATCGCGTATGTTGCTGTAAACATTGTCCAGTGTTTTTTTATTGTGGGTGGGAATGTCCACATGTTGATTATATTTGGGAAGAACAGTTCGTAATTTGCACTGATTAAAGTCGCCAGCTGCAATAAAAATGGCATCAGGGTGAGCCGTCTCTAGTGCGCTTAGTACATCATGGAGCTTGCCTAGCGCTACTGTGGAGTTAGCTCACGGGGGGATGTAAACAGTGGCTATAAACACAGCAGTAAATTCCCTCGGTATGAGTTGTTAATAAACACACACACACACACACCTCCCTCTTTAGCCTTACCGGAGGCTGCAGTCCGGTCTCCTCGATGTATGGAGTGAGTTTGTAGCTGAACAGAAGATTCCGGGACTTTCTCTGAGAGCCTCAGGTCTCGGTGAAAATCAGAGCACAGTATTCTCTTATTTCCCGCTGTGATGTAACCCTTGCTCTCAGCTCGTTCATATTGTTGTTAGTATTGTGCCCGGCCTTGCCACTCTCATGCTTCGTTGCACTGTTATATTACATACTTGTATGCGTTTCAAATTACTATAATGTCTTAGCCTTGCATGGCGACTGCGCTGCATCTCTCTCTCAATAAGAGACCTGCCATCGGACATGGATTCGAAGTAACCTGATTGGATCCCTAGCGGTCATATTTTGGGATTATTTTTAGTGTCTTGCAAGAACTGTTCATGTTAGCTCCGCAGAGGCTGAGCCTTTTTACTTTGTTACTTTGCTGGTGTTGTTCTATACAGTCCCCAAGGCGTTAACGCCATGTCGAGAGACCGTTCTCGAGAGGGAACGTCTCCGGTTACTGTCGTAACCTCGGTTCACTGAGAGACGGGAACGAGACATGGCATTGGCCACCGTGTTCACTGCTCAGGTCTGCTGTGCTGTTGGTTCAGTCGAAGATTCTGAGTTTATGCCGCCAATACGGCGCATTATATAGGGGCGTCTTGGCTGGCATTGGCCAGTGAGAGTTGCAATTTCACTGGCGTTGTGCAATAAGATTTCAGTTAGGTTAGGAAGGAAGGGAGTCCCCAGGGCGTTAACGCCATGTCTCGTTCCCATCTCTCAGGGAACCAAGGTTATGATAGTAACCGGAGACGTTTTATGTTTACCATGCAACGCGTAAAAAGACTGTGTAAGTCATTATAATTCGTAATTATGTCCCCACTGGATGCAACAAATGCCTCGTTTATAATGGGTTTTAATGTTTTTGTCTCGTTGCTCCGGTCTGACAGGGCATCACAGTATGGTAAGGGTGTAACATTTTCGTCACACACTTGAGGTATTCGGCCAATCACAACGCACTGGATAGCTGGCTAATCAGAGCACACCTCACTTTTCAGATCGATGAGCTTCGTAAAAATCTACGCAAGGCGGAGCATAGAGGATAAACAATAATGGACAGTATGTGAAAAATAATGTGTTTTTTTAACCTTAAACCACATAAACACATTTCGTTACACCAAATACACAAAATAATACATAAAATAATATTCTTTTGACCCCTTTATTTATTTATAAAGTCATTTATTCCTATGTTGGCAAAGCTGATTTTTTTTAGCAGTCATTATTCCAATCTTTGATAAATAGAAAGTTCAAAAGAACAACATTTATTTGTAACAATCTATAAATATATAATGATAATGATGAAGGGGCTACACCTTTTTTTGTGATTTATCTGTGCTATATATCTAAAGAATTGCATTACTAACTTAACCAAAATCTTTCAGTTACAAATAAAGCTATAAAAGAGATAGCAAGAAAGAGTGAACATTTTATTGCATTTCATTATGGTATTGACTTGTGAGGCTGAACATTTCTTCACTTGGGACTTAAAACTCACCTCTAAATTATCGGTTTATGAAGTGACCTTCAACCTAATATTAATGGAAATCTGCAAAAGAAGCAACTGCTTCTGCTGTCTCAAACTTAGTTTGAGCGAACAGACAGGTGAAAGTGGATGGCAGCAGCTTAAAATAAGAAAAGTCAGGGGGCACTTTTAGAATAAAACCTAAAAGTAACCTGAGGATTGGTTCCCCTTATGGACAGCTCTGGATGAGAAGTGATAAGAGGTACAAATTCACCAGAAGACATTTGAGAACTTCCTGTCTGTCACTCCCTGGGCCTCCATCACCCTCTTTCTCTCCCTCCCTCCTTCCCTTCATTCGTCTGACTCATTCTTTGCAGTCCTTCTCTCTCTCTTTGTGATTCCTCCTGCCCCTTTTGCATTTTCCTCCTCCTCCTTAAGGAGTAAACCTCACAATCATACTGAGCCAGTCACCTTGGACCGTGTCTGTCACCACACAAGCTGGATCATGCAATCACATTCAAATGCACACACATGCAGAAGATTGAGTGTATGTGTTTGTGTGAGAGATAGAGAGAGAGAGAGAGAGAGAGAGAGAGAAATGTAGAGAGAAACCATCTGCATGACAGCTTGTCTGTCCCTCTTTCAGAGCCTGAAATTAAATCAATACAAAGAGGCATCCCTGAGTAACGCAATAGCTCAGAACAGAACAAACACGTACAGAGAGCGACCCAGTGCAAACATCGGCATTAGTGCCAAGAGCTCAGCCATCTACCTGATGCCCTCCCAAACACACCTACACGACAGTTCTCACCCACAATCCTGTGATAAACAAATACACACGCCGGTTTACCCATCTATATGTACATTTATTCATTTAACAGATGCTATTACCTAAAGAGACTTAAAGGACTTTATTTATCATAAAGGACTCAATAATATGAAATGCCACAAATTTCAATAGTAAAACAGATCACTATACAACTAGAGTAGACAAGAGCAGAAAGAAACGAGAGAAAACTCTTTTATTACACAGCAGTGTGTGACTGGACTTTCAAGCTTGCCAACACACACTTCTCTTGTTATTATTCACTCCTGTCCTGTGAGACACTTACTTGGGATTGAACAATATGGTCAGATCTTTCATCATTTGGCTACAGTGCTCTGGAATATGTATCATGGAATATATATACTGTATATATGTATAGAATATATAGAAAATTATAAGCACTATATAAAAAAAACACATCATCATTGTGAAGAAAGGATTGTTTTTGTCATACTCTAGACAAGCAAATTTATCATAATATATTCGCCTATGAATATGTATTATGGAATATATAGAAAAACATAGGTTCATATTTTAAAAAGACCACCATCATGAAGGAGATCAATGTGTGTGTCATATATGTGTGTGTGTGTGTGTGTGTGTATGT
>NW_015505295.1:618412-675619 GCF_001515645.1 Sinocyclocheilus grahami
ACTGATTAAAGTCGCCAGCTGCAATAAAAATGGCATCAGGGTGAGCCGTCTCTAGTGCGCTTAGTACATCATGGAGCTTGCCTAGCGCTACTGTGGAGTTAGCTCACGGGGGGATGTAAACAGTGGCTATAAACACAGCAGTAAATTCCCTCGGTAGATAATAGGGACGGCATTTCAGCAATAAAAACTCCACGTCTGGCGAGCAGTGCTTAAAAACAGTCTGTATGTCTCCGCACCACGAGTTGTTAATAAACACACACACACACACACCTCCCTCTTTAGCCTTACCGGAGGCTGCAGTCCGGTCTCCTCGATGTATGGAGTGAGTTTGTAGCTGAACAGAAGATTCCGGGACTTTCTCTGAGAGCCTCAGGTCTCGGTGAAAATCAGAGCACAGTATTCTCTTATTTCCCGCTGTGATGTAACCCTTGCTCTCAGCTCGTTCATATTGTTGTTAGTATTGTGCCCGGCCTTGCCACTCTCATGCTTCGTTGCACTGTTATATTACATACTTGTATGCGTTTCAAATTACTATAATGTCTTAGCCTTGCATGGCGACTGCGCTGCATCTCTCTCTCAATAAGAGACCTGCCATCGGACATGGATTCGAAGTAACCTGATTGGATCCCTAGCGGGAATCTACATCCAATCCCCTCGAGGCATGTCGCAGGGTCATATTTGATTGGTTTGGGATTATTTTTAGTGTCTTGCAAGAACTGTTCATGTTAGCTCCGCAGAGGCTGAGCCTTTTTACTTTGCTGCTTCCATGGTGTTGTTCTATACAGTCCCCAAGGCGTTAACGCCATGTCGAGAGACCGTTCTCGAGAGGGAACGTCTCCGGTTACTGTCGTAACCTCGGTTCACTGAGAGACGGGAACGAGACATGGCATTGGCCACCGTGTTCACTGCTCAGGTCTGCTGTGCTGTTGGTTCAGTCGAAGATTCTGAGTTTATGCCGCCAATACGGCGCATTATATAGGGGCGTCTTGGCTGGCATTGGCCAGTGAGAGTTGCAATTTCACTGGCGTTGTGCAATAAGATTTCAGTTAGGTTAGGAAGGAAGGGAGTCCCCAGGGCGTTAACGCCATGTCTCGTTCCCATCTCTCAGGGAACCAAGGTTATGATAGTAACCGGAGACGTTTTATGTTTACCATGCAACGCGTAAAAAGACTGTGTAAGTCATTATAATTCGTAATTATGTCCCCACTGGATGCAACAAATGCCTCGTTTATAATGGGTTTTAATGTTTTTGTCTCGTTGCTCCGGTCTGACAGGGCATCCCAGTATGGTAAGGGTGTAACATTTTCGTCACACACTTGAGGTATTCGGCCAATCACAACGCACTGGATAGCTGGCTAATCAGAGCACACCTCACTTTTCAGATCGATGAGCTTCGTAAAAATCTACGCAAGGCGGAGCATAGAGGATAAACAATAATGGACAGTATGTGAAAAATAATGTGTTTTTTTAACCTTAAACCACATAAACACATTTCGTTACACCAAATACACAAAATAATACATAAAATAATATTCTTTTGACCCCTTTATTTATTTATAAAGTCATTTATTCCTATGTTGGCAAAGCTGATTTTTTTTAGCAGTCATTATTCCAATCTTTGATAAATAGAAAGTTCAAAAGAACAACATTTATTTGTAACAATCTATAAATATATAATGATAATGATGAAGGGGCTACACCTTTTTTTGTGATTTATCTGTGCTATATATCTAAAGAATTGCATTACTAACTTAACCAAAATCTTTCAGTTACAAATAAAGCTATAAAAGAGATAGCAAGAAAGAGTGAACATTTTATTGCATTTCATTATGGTATTGACTTGTGAGGCTGAACATTTCTTCACTTGGGACTTAAAACTCACCTCTAAATTATCGGTTTATGAAGTGACCTTCAACCTAATATTAATGGAAATCTGCAAAAGAAGCAACTGCTTCTGCTGTCTCAAACTTAGTTTGAGCGAACAGACAGGTGAAAGTGGATGGCAGCAGCTTAAAATAAGAAAAGTCAGGGGGCACTTTTAGAATAAAACCTAAAAGTAACCTGAGGATTGGTTCCCCTTATGGACAGCTCTGGATGAGAAGTGATAAGAGGTACAAATTCACCAGAAGACATTTGAGAACTTCCTGTCTGTCACTCCCTGGGCCTCCATCACCCTCTTTCTCTCCCTCCCTCCTTCCCTTCATTCGTCTGACTCATTCTTTGCAGTCCTTCTCTCTCTCTTTGTGATTCCTCCTGCCCCTTTTGCATTTTCCTCCTCCTCCTTAAGGAGTAAACCTCACAATCATACTGAGCCAGTCACCTTGGACCGTGTCTGTCACCACACAAGCTGGATCATGCAATCACATTCAAATGCACACACATGCAGAAGATTGAGTGTATGTGTTTGTGTGAGAGATAGAGAGAGAGAGAGAGAGAGAGAGAGAGAAATGTAGAGAGAAACCATCTGCATGACAGCTTGTCTGTCCCTCTTTCAGAGCCTGAAATTAAATCAATACAAAGAGGCATCCCTGAGTAACGCAATAGCTCAGAACAGAACAAACACGTACAGAGAGCGACCCAGTGCAAACATCGGCATTAGTGCCAAGAGCTCAGCCATCTACCTGATGCCCTCCCAAACACACCTACACGACAGTTCTCACCCACAATCCTGTGATAAACAAATACACACGCCGGTTTACCCATCTTGATAAGAGGTACAAATGCACCAGAAGACATTTGAGAACTTCCTGTCTGTCACTCCCTGGGCCTCCATCACCCTCTTTCTCTCCCTCCCTCCTTCCCTTCATTCGTCTGACTCATTCTTTGCAGTCCTTCTCTCTCTCTTTGTGATTCCTCCTGCCCCTTTTGCATTTTCCTCCTCCTCCTTAAGGAGTAAACCTCTCAATCATACAGAGCCAGTCACCTTGGACCGTGTCTGTCACCACACAAGCTGGATCATGCAATCACATTCAAATGCACACACATGCAGAAGATTGAGTGTATGTGTTTGTGTGAGAGATAGAGAGAGAGAGAGAGAGAGAGAGAGAGAAATGTAGAGAGAAACCATCTGCATGACAGCTTGTCTGTCCCTCTTTCAGAGCCTGAAATTAAATCAATACAAAGAGGCATCCCTGAGTAACGCAATAGCTCAGAACAGAACAAACACGTACAGAGAGCGACCCAGTGCAAACATCGGCATTAGTGCCAAGAGCTCAGCCATCTACCTGATGCCCTCCCAAACACACCTACACGACAGTTCTCACCCACAATCCTGTGATAAACAAATACACACGCCGGTTTACCCATCTATATGTACATTTATTCATTTAACAGATGCTATTACCTAAAGAGACTTAAAGGACTTTATTTATCATAAAGGACTCAATAATATGAAATGCCACAAATTTCAATAGTAAAACAGATCACTATACAACTAGAGTAGACAAGAGCAGAAAGAAACGAGAGAAAACTCTTTTATTACACAGCAGTGTGTGACTGGACTTTCAAGCTTGCCAACACACACTTCTCTTGTTATTATTCACTCCTGTCCTGTGAGACACTTACTTGGGATTGAACAATATGGTCAGATCTTTCATCATTTGGCTACAGTGCTCTGGAATATGTATCATGGAATATATATACTGTATATATGTATAGAATATATAGAAAATTATAAGCACTATATAAAAAAAACACATCATCATTGTGAAGAAAGGATTGTTTTTGTCATACTCTAGACAAGCAAATTTATCATAATATATTCGCCTATGAATATGTATTATGGAATATATAGAAAAACATAGGTTCATATTTTAAAAAGACCACCATCATGAAGGAGATCAATGTGTGTGTCATATATGTGTGTGTGTGTGTGTGTATGTGTATGTATGTATGTATGTATGTGTGTGTTTAAATATATATATATATATATATATATTTATTTATTTATATTATATTATATCTGTCATATGTTAATCATATGTTAAATAGCTAGAGGAGACCCACAAAGTAGCTGTTCAAAATAAACAATACTCACTTAATTCATTAATGCTTAGTGCTGTGTCTACAGCCATTGATTGACCCTCACTGCTGATTGGTAAAGTACTGAAGAGCTTAATTATAGCAAACATATTCCCAGTGAATATGTTTGACAGCTTAGCTAACATAACTACTTTAATGAGGAAAGCCTGTGAAGTGTCATTTCATGCTCGTTTACTGAAAGCTGCAAGAGGGTATTTCTAATTTAATACTTTGATTAGTAAATTGCAATTGCCCTTTACAATCTGTCACCAGATTCAGGTATTTCTGTAGTGCACTTTAAAGACTGTGGTTGATTCATTACACAATCCTTGTGAGAGGAGCAATAGCTGTGTAAGTGATTTTAATTAAAATCCCAAACCTGATATTAAAAAAAAGTTTGAAAGTATAATTCAAATGCAATGCATTTTACTGTAAACACAGAATCTCACAAGGATTTGAGGTGATCAACCTAAGAATGGTTGCTTGGTGAGCTCATGAAGTCAAGAATAACCAAAAAAATCAATAACGGGGCCTTGGTTGAGCCATTAAGAGCATCAGTGCAACATGTCGACAGCACATAAATTACATGAGAAGTGTTTGCTTCATTCAAAATAAGGTGTTAACAACCACAGGCCTATATCAGGCACTTGACCCATATTATTTAGCATGCATTTTGTCCTCTCTCCTCTGCTTTTCGGTCACTGTAAAGTAGACACTATTTATAGCCAAACACACTAAATATGCCATCCACGCTCCTCTCTAGAGCATATCAGATAGCCGGCCAATTCCAGTGCCACAACTTGAAGACATATGAGTTTTTAGTTCTTTAAAAATTAAGTATTTCTATAAGAGTTGGTTAAATTTAGTTACTCAGCACGGGCTTCCCTAATTATCCAATGTATCCCACTCTTACACTTTCTGCAATAGCTTTATTATGTGAAAGAAATCTTCCATCCAGACTCTCTGTTCCTTTGCCATGACAGCTCAATGACAATCAAAGGTCAAATACAGCAGCATTTATTTATTTATCACTCCATCAGCTGCCTCGGTTTGTTTTGATACCGCGCTCTCGTCTTAATGGGCGTACGGCATCGTAAAACACGTTTAAGAGAAACAATTCAGAGTCTTCTCTCCAGGGTAGTTAGCCTGCCTGCCGTCTCACGGTTACAGAGGAATATTAATCGCGCCAAAACACCCTCAATTTGTCGTCTACGGCTGTGTTAACGCTTAACCGTTTGGCGGGAACAGGTGCCCACCGGTGACGTTGACTTTGCAGAATTTGACCTACATGTGAGATGCATTCAGCCGGCTCCACGTCACACCAGAGCACTTTTTGCGTGTGAGCACCTCTGATCCCAAAAACATCCTCTTCGGTTAACCTTGCTGCATGTACGTACACGCTCAAACCTGTGAACTGCTTCTGTTTCCACACAAACAGCTCCTGACGTGACCTTAGCACAGTGTCAGATATTGCGAGTCGTTCTGGAGGTGCATTGAATGCAATTGTACGCTCCAAAAATTCCACGTTGGATCTTTAAAACCACTCTGTGTGCACCTACCGCATGCATGCGGACACACACGGCTATCAATTCCAGGCACACTAACAGCTCTCAAAAGCTGACACCTCCAACCCAGCTTCCCACAAGCAGCGTGCCGAATCACTGTCAAAGCCTGGAGGACAAACGGCCTTTAACCAGAAGGTTTCCATAGAAACACACACGTTTTTCCCCGAGAGGGTGGATGCTCCTCTACCCCTGGCTGGTCTCCTTTCAACCTGGAAAAGAAAGGCAATCAAAACAGAGAGGGTCTTACTGATGGTGCGGGAGCCGATACAGCCCATGGTGTCTCAGCGAGGGCCGGTTTGTGAACGAGGAACGAGAGCCACCCTCTCAGCAGACATTCTCTCCTTCTCTCTCTCTCTCTCACTCCTCTTCTTCTTCTCCGCGTCTCTGAATCTCCCCTCCTGTCTCTGTAAGGCTGTATGCGAGAGCAAGTGTGTGTGTGTGTGCCTCCAACCCACTCTCGCCGTCATCCACCCTCCCTCCCTCCCTTCCTCCCTCCTTGCCTCGCTGCAACCCTCTCAATACTCTCTGGTGAGCCGAGATATCAGAGTTAGTCAGTCACTAAGTCAGTGTGTCTGTGAAACGGGAGAGAACCACCATCACCAGCCACTTATGTTCCCATAAATCCCTTTATAATTGATACTACTGGTTGTTCTATCAAACAACTAACAATGACATTGAGAAATGTCAATGACAACAAGAGGAAAGAGCATCGATCAGAAGTTCCACGCAATTCTCTGGAGTTCCCGGATCAATATCTTGAGCAATCGTATACGGGGCATCTCTTTTCTTTGGTTCTCTCCATTATCGCTTGACAATGCGGTGCATCTGTTTCCCCACCCAGTTCTGCCGCCCCTCCCTTGCTCTTATTTTCCTGTTGCGTTTGCACTCTCCAAAGCATGTACAAACATCTGTTTATCCCTCTTGATCTCTCGGACTCCCTCTCTACTTGCTTTCTCACCCCTCCAGCTCAAATCGAAGAGTTTTGCACATCTATATAGAACCGGCTCATGTTTGCTTGTCATGTCCAGTGTGTCTGTGGAGAGTCGTAACCTTGAATATACCCACACACACACACACATGCATGCTGCGCACTCTCCCTGCCTCAAGCAAGCAAGGTTTCTTCCTTCTTTTTTTAAACACATTCTGTCACTGCATTCCACCAGCGCTGCCAGAAGAAGAACCTTTGAAGAGAAATGGAGAGGGCTAACCCAGGAGGTGTGCTTTGAAACATATTAAGAACCGTGAGGCTGAATTAGTATTCAGGAGGAAGAGAGAGAAAGAGCAAGAGCGATGAGGAGAGGAAAGGAGGGATGACAGGGATGGGAGGAGGAAAGAAAGGATGAAATATGTATGCGTGTGGTAATATTACAGGGGAGCTGTCCAAATAGATGCCGGGGTTGACTGTTTTCCCGCCTAGAAAATCTGTTTAGATGTGTATGATTCTCCAAGCATTTCATTTAACACTTTTTACTAGGTGTTATATTGATTCACATCAAATCTACGATATGTTTTATTTTCTAAAATAAACTTTTAGGTTTAAATTGAGTGCCTTTGCACATTCTTAGGAACTTACACTTTATAACATATACACATACGATTGATAGATATAGATAGATAGATAGATAGATAGATAGATAGATAGAAACAAAATGTAGAGGACATGAATATTTTTTAAAGACATTAATGCTTATTTTAATCATTAATATTAGTTCATACTAATTAATCCAAGCAAGGATGCATTAACTTAATCAAGAGTGTCAGTAAATACATTTACATTGTTACAAAAGATTTGTTCTGAATTTTCTGAATGATTGTGTGACACTAAAGTCTGGAGTAATGGCCATCACAGGAATAAAAAACATTTTTAAATATACTAAAATTTAAAAAAAACTTATTTTATATAATATACAGTGGGTACGGAAAGTATTCAGATCCCCTTAAATTTTTCACTCTTTGTTATATTGCAGCCATTTGCTAAAATCATTTAAGTTATTTTTTTTTCTTCATTAATGTACACACAGCACCCCATATTGACAGAAAAACACAGAATTGTTGACATTTTTGCAGATTTATTAAAAATGAAAAACTGAAATATCACATGGTCCTAAGTATTCAGACCCTTTGCTGTGACACTCACATATTTAACTCAGGTGCTGTCCATTTCTTCTGATCATCCTTGAGATGGTTCTACACCTTCATTTGAGTCCAGCTGTGTTTGAATATACTGATTGGACTTGATTAGGAAAGCCACACACCTGTCTATATAAGACCTTACAGCTCACAGTGCATGTCAGAGCAAATGAGAATCATGAGGTCAAACGTAAAAAACATTTTTAAATATACTAAAATTTAAAAAAAAACTTATTTTATATAATATACAGTACGTTATATACTATATATATAATACTAGTTCACAATATTATTGTTTTGCTGTATTTTTGATCAAATAAACAGATGAGCATAAAAGAGTTCTTTAAAAACATGAAAAAAATTATTTAATCCTACCTCTTCTCCTTTACATTTTTCTTGCGATGAAAATGTGTTTACTTAGCACCAACTAAAATTATTTTGCAACAGATCTTGTTAACAAGTTACGTTAACACAGTTCAGCTTAATTGACAGAAGCAGACACAGTCAAAACACCATTGACAGCACATCAACATGTCAACACCTTCAGAAATTCAGACACACAAAGTGACTACACTTCACACTATACAAATGACCCTACACAAATCAATGCCTCAACTTTCCCCAACTTAAAAAAGGAGGTGTATACCTGACACTGAGGGAGATAAATAGAGAGGAAGAGGGAGGGAGAAGGCTCATCCTGACATCACAAAACCAACATTGGGACACCATATCATCATTTATTTATGCACCCAACAGCTTGCCTGAAGTTACAGGAGGCTCTCTCAAAGGGTGAGTCATCCTTTTCTCACTCTCTCTTTCTCCATCTCCCTCCCTTTCTCCACCCTATCTCTCATTTTCAAAGCAGCCACTGACATCAAATTCACTTTGAGCCTGGGACTTCCTATGTCTCCCTTGCATATTTTGATTTGTGTGTGTCTGTCTGCACACATAATAACACATCATTTTAGTATAACTGTATATGCAGCATGTCAGTATCTATAATTTGAAGGTCACATGCTGCTATTTAACTTAACATTATTGTTGCATGCTTTTAGGCTACATTACATTCTGGTATAACTTGCATAACTATAAATAGCGCTGAACATGTACTGACCTCCCAATGTGCTGTACAAGGCATGATGATGGGGGAAAAGGCTCTTAACAATCCCCATAGCAAACTGCAGTACAGCCGCTGTAAATCCGATTTCTTCACTCTACATTTGCACAGTGTGAGTACATCAGACCTGCGCTGTGCCGACAGAGCTCTAATTCAGACAGAGAGCCAGGCTCCGGCCCGGCTCTATACTGCCCTTGGCCACGATCAATAACTCCATGTTAGACCAAAGTAATTCAGCAGGGTTTTATTCACTCGGAAACATTTATTTGACCCTCTGAGAACGTGAATCACCCAGAGCTCACAGCCCTGTCACTTTGTACTTGTGCAGGGGCTTTATAGTTTACTTGATCTTCACATGGGTTCGCTTGAAAGGGTCAGTTCATGTCTATTGTTGATCTTCTGAGAATATATTTAACCTCCACCATGCATGTACAGCCATCTGCATGTGCCCTGAAACACCTGTTTGGCTGAATGACTGAAAGTTCAATGTAATTTGCTTCTAGTCTATCCAAAAGATATTTAGGTAAAAGAAGTTTCTGAATTTTCTGCCTTTATTTTGTAATATTATTTATAGGCATTAGGCATTATTTGGCTATAGAAATGAGAATAGGAAAATGCGGGAAAATGGGACCAGAAGAATATAATGTAATATAATAGGCCTTTAATAGAATAGAATAAAATAGAATAGAATAATGTTTACATATATGTATATTTCTTTTTTCTTCTCAGCCAATGTATAGATTTCAGTAGAATAAAATAGAATATACTGTATGTGGCTGAAGAGATGGCTGAATCTGTGAGCATAAAAGTAAAAAATATATCATTTAGTGAAATAAAATCTGGTCCCCTGGGGGCAGGGGGTGTTGAAACAACTTTTACTCAGAAATAACGGTGGAAATCAAGTCACTCAAATAATGTGATGGCAATGCTACCCTTAATGAGCGCCGTGGGCTTTGCGATTACTACTCTGTCTAGAAAAGAGTGCTTGTCTTCTCCCTTTTTAATTTGCTCAAGGGAGCATAAATGCTTATTAGCATTGCCACAGTAATTTCTCCTTGAGGGAGACCACTGACAACACTCCCTAAACAGAGAGAGTGCTCCCTTAATACTTCATACGATACGTGGGTGTTAGTGAGGCAAAATTATACCAGTCACAGCTAGAGGAGACTTTGAGAGCTGCTTTATCTAAACCGACATTTATTCTGTGCCTGCTTAGGTTGAAAAAAACGGAAAGGACTTCACAAAAAAGCGAAAAGAAATCAGCATGCAAATAACATCTTAAATTGTACTTTGCAAGCGATCATCTCGCTAGATCTTAATTATGTTCATCTACAGCAATTTTAGAAAATATAATTCAGCAGCACAGCTGATTCACAGACTACATAGTCCTGAATACATATGCGAGCGATTTTAAAATAAGGAGGAAGCCTGTTAAGACATGCATCTCAATTGGGAAAGCAGCAGTAATTATGTTCTTTTGGCAGTCCTGTGGGGTGACATATTGTGCCAGCTCTCCTTTAAATGAGATTGAGTATCCTCTCCAAACTGCACAACACAAATCTTAACTGCTGTATTATTGTCTGGCTGTCAGCTCCACTTCTGTTATGTGTTTATTGGGATAATGACTGACTGTACTGGGAGAGACTAGCTACTAACCAACACTCCCTGGAGTCCTAACTCCAGGTTCTCTTGCTAAACAGTTCAAAATCTATTGACTATTGCCCTCTTCTGGAGAAAAGTACTGAATACATGCTGGGAAAAGCTATGTGATAAAACCAATGGAGGCTTCAGAGAGAACAGACATTTAAACCTCTTTTGTTTATTTCTGTCAGGACCACTATCATCAAAGATGACTGACAATTAGCATACAGTTTGGATTGGCGGTATGGGTTCTGGGCAAGAACTCCATCCGTGCAGCCTAGCATAGATAAGAGCAGGGAGAGCAGCAATAACCCCCCAGGGTAAACAGAACAGAACTAACCTAAATGTATTGCAGATATCATAAAAGTTCAATAATTTAATGTAACATTTTAGAAATTAGTCTGACTCAAAGGAGAATCAGAAGGCCGAATCCCGACTGAACAAGAGGAGTTGGGGATGGAGGAGTATAGGCTTAGATCTCTGCCACAATTCTGCATGCGAAAGATCATATTTTGAGCGCACAAAAGTTCAAACTCAAAGAGTTTTGTGGAGAAAATGTTCGTTTCACAAAGAAAAAAGTATTTAGAGTGCACGAAAATCAATTTTGCATTTAAAATACGTTTTTTGATGTGTGCAGACCTCTTTTGCGCGTGCAACGTTTCACTAGCTTGCTCCCTTGATGCCGCCCTCAATGCTCTCGGCTTGCTTGCTCAACACAACCCAGCGTTACAATATGCCATAATTCCAGCCAATCAGAGACGAGGCTGCTAAATTCTGTTTGGCTGCCTTGACAACCATTCACAACATTTCTTGCATTACCTAGACAGCAGAAGAGGAAAAATACAGTGCATGCATAATTATTATGCAAGTTGATATTCTGATTATATTTTTTTCCAAGCACATTTTACCAATTACAAACAACGTCAATCTTAATAACTGCTATTAATCTTGTATTTAATCGCTTATAATCTATATATTATTGTTCATGAAGGCTGGAAGTGAAAAATGCCTTATATTCAGGTGTGCATAATTATTAAGCAGGTTATCTTCTACAGATAAAATCTCGAGATGGACTAAAAATTAACTCCCAAAACTTACTGCCAGATTCTGGAAGATAAATTCTTTATAATTATGCATGCACTGTATTTTTCCTCTTCTGCGGTCGTTGTAATGCAAGGAATGTTGTGAATGGTTGTCAAGGCAGCCAATCAGAATTTAGCAGCCTCGTCTCTGATTGGCTGGAATTATGGCATATTGTAACGCTGGGTTGTGTTGAACAAGCAAGCTGTTGGCATTTAGTGAGCACTGAGGGCGGGCAATCCAGGCATCAGGTGAGCAAGCTAATGAAGTGTTGCACGCGCAAAAGAGAAGGTCTGCACACATCCAAAAACTTATTTTAAATGAAAAATTTATTTTCTTGCGCTCAAAATACTTTCTTCTTTGCGAGACAAACATTTTCTCCACAAAACTCAGTTCACGCGCCTGCAAAACGCACTTTTGTGCGCTCAAAATATGATCTTTCGCACGCAGAATTGTGGCAGAGATGTAATCCCATAGAGGAGGGTAATTAGCTATTGAGCAACGCAAAAGCTGGTGATAATACTGAAGGATCTTATATATGGGTGCTGTGATAGGATCCACGTCTATCCCTATAGGTAGACGTGGATCAGCTGAGAGTCAGCTGATGCGAGCTTGACTAACATGACCTGCCAGAACTAACGCTACACTTGATTTAGATGATGCTGGGAAGGACCCGAACAGCACTAAAACAATCAAGTGATTTTGAAAAATGTAGGGGAAAGGACACATTAAGTTCCTATGTGACATTAAAAAAATGGCTCATTATAAATTTTGTGACACTTTTGATGTACACTATAGTCTTAAAGGGCTGCTTAGTGTGCCATATAAACTGTATAATCCCTAATGTTTTTATTATTCTTTTAAAAAGTAGTTTAGTATGTGAAACTATGCAGTTACGATATTTTGCAAGTGCTGTTCAGTCATCAACTCGAAAGAAAGAAAGAATAATTGCTTGAATAATTGAATAACCAATGACAAAGCAGAATCCATGTAAAAGAGGTTCATCTGAAATGTATATTTATTCCATGACTTAGAAAGATGCATAACGTATATTAAATTGTATTTTACTTTTAAAGATGTGTCAAAATAGCAACACTATGAATTCAAACTGAAAGATTTCACTCAGTTATAGGTTTTAATGAATAGCAAAGACGTCTGAAATGTACATCTAACTCCAGAGGTGGACAGTAGTGAAGTATTTTTACTCTGCTTTAAAAGTACTTTTCAAAGTCTGTACTTTATAAGAGTGTTTTTCTTTAGAAAACTTAACTTCACAACAGTACAAAGCATAATATTGTAATTTTTACTGCACTACATTTCATATTAAATATAATTTAATACTTAATTACATTAGAAATCTATTACTTTCTTACTTTTGCTCAAGTAATTGAAAGATTTACTTGAGTACAAGAAAGTACTACATTTTTAATGCTCTTAAGTATTAAAGGTAAAACAAACAACAGCTTTTATTCATGAAATGTAGTGCAGTAAAAAGTATGACATTATGCTTTGGAATGTAGTGAAGGAAAGTTTTCAAAAGAAAAAAACTCTTTTGGCCAACAATTTACTTTTTAAATTGACAAGAGTAAAGTAAAATACTTCACTATACTGTCCACCTCTGTCTAACTCACGAAATTACTGAATAATAACCCCATGAATTACAATAAAAATTTAATTAAATATTCATTTAATATTTCTGTGCCAATTCTGGGGAGCATCTAAGCCCAATGAACTAATTTTATCTTTTCACTTCAAAATAAAAACTATATTTTCCCCCTTCAACATAATATTCCAGAGATTAATCCCATCACTTAACCTCAAAACTGTTTCATCTGACTAAATTTTACTAATGTTGAGCATAGCCATTAATCAAATGCACTAAAATTAATAATAATAATAATATTAAAATCCTACAATTTGTTCCCAGTTTTTTACAACTACACTCATTGTGCTATTTCCCATAGCACATATCTCTGAACATCCAAAGAGGAGCTTTATCATTCTGTTTCAACTTTCAACACACTTTCAAAGTAGATAAAGGACATGAAAGAGGTCAACAGACAGCCCTCACTCATGACCCCTCCCCCCCATAGCCCCCCAGCCCAGGACTTCCGGCAAAACCGGAAGAACCTTTGTTTGTGGTTGTCAAAATGGCGGCTGGAATGTATCTAGAGCACTATTTGGACAGTAAGGCTATTGTCTTTGCTTCGATATCCATCCGCATAAATAAATGTCTTCTGTGTTCATATTGTCCAGCATGTCTGCACGTTTCACATACACACACGATTTACAATAAAACGACCGCGTAACGACACAAAACCGCGCTAATATAAACGTCAGTACGTCAGACCATTGGTCTCTGAAGCTAACGGGCTAACTGTAAATATAAACAGTGTTATGATGGTAACGGTGGTTTTGTAGTTTTGCTTGGTGGGTGCGGCACTGATAAACGTAACAGAATGTAATATTAAGTTACTGCTATTACAATAATGATATATTGTAAATAAAAACTTGGCAATATTAAAGCGCAACGACAAGCATTAAATAAGGTGACCAGATTTCTGAAATGAAAACCGGGCACATTTCCTAGTTCAGTGGTCAAATTATCATTGAAATCTCACTTGTGATTATTTACAAATGAAAAAAACGGGGACAATATATATATATGTGCGTATGTTTTTAATCTTTAATTGTTGTGGTACTTTCCACATATTAATATCATAATAATTGCAATGAATGAAGTTTGAGGATCAAACCTACCCTATTTTATTAATAGGCCTTCAATTCAACAAAAATCACACTATGAAAAGTGAATAGTAACCGTAGAGATCAAAATAGGATTATAACAAAATTATGACTTTACAAAACACATTAAAAATAAAACAATAAATATGAGAACATATGATAAATTAAACTGTATTTAACAAATATTTGTAACATTTTCTGACTGTATTTAACATTTTCACAAACTGTGAGTATAAAGTAATTACAACTTTTCAAATGATTTTTTCCCAAGTTATTTTATGCGGTAACACTTTACTTGAAGGGGTGTGCATAAGACTGACATGACACCTTCATAATCATGACATGACACATGTCATGAATATGAAGGAGGTTTTATGCATGTTTATGACAACTGTCATTAAGTGTCATTCGCTCAGTTATGTCATTTTTAATGCAAACATGACATTATTTGACCTAACACTAATCTACCCCTACCCCTACACTTACCCCTAACCATAGACCATACCAAAGACATCTCAAACAATGTCATCTTTGCATTAAAAATTACATAACTGAGCGAATGACACTTAATGACAGTTGTCATAAACATGCATAAAAACCCCTTCATATTCATGACATGTGTCATGTCATGATTATGAAGGTGTCATGTCAGTCTTATGCACACCCCTTCAAGTAAAGTGTAACCTTTTATGCTTATGCTTTTGGAAATGGAACTGGATTTATTATTATGCAAAATGATAATAAATTATTGTTTTGCATTTTAGGCTCATTTTGACCACAAAGTATGTGCTTTCTGCAAGTGTTAATTGTTTAGTTTATTATTTTTTATATCATATTTATATTTTATTTTATATATATTTCATATCGGTGTTGTGACGGCGAAAGTTTCAGGAATGTTTAATACTTTACTTTTAGTCATTTAGCAGATAATAATAATAAAATAATACTGTGTGCAAAACAATCCTGCAACCTTATCATGCCTTGTTATGAAGTGCACACAAACAGTATTACTTTGTTTTAACATGTATAGTTAGTATGTGACTACCTGGAAACCAATAACTTTTGATAATAGCGCTCTGCTCTCGTCCGGGTTCTTCATGGCTACAGTAGCTCGCAGCGCCCTCTGCGGATGAAAGTAATCGTTGTTTTGAACGTGCTGTAAAACGGGGACAGGACACCAAAAACCGGGACTGTCCATGGAAAACGGGGATGTCAGGTCACCCTAACATTAAATGCTGTCTCTCAGGGCAATCGAGCTGGCTTGCGCTCGTACAGATGGAGATTGTTTACTGTAGTGCTGGTTTTCAAATGTGCACAGCCTTATGGGTTTGTTTGATGATAGTGTAGATGATTTATATGTCATTCTATCTCTTTAGGCATAGAAAATCTGCCCTTTGAACTGCAGAGGAACTTCCAGCTGATGCGAGATCTGGACCAGAGGACAGAGGGTGGGTCTAAACTATAGCCCTGCCTCAATACAGTAATATAGAATAATACTTTTAATTACATTTTCACACGTTTATATTTAATGTCTGGTTGCTTGAGATAGTAAGTGATTGTTTGTTTACATTTCTTCTTTGTCTAGACCTGAAAGGGCAGATTGATTCTCTGGCTCGTGAATACACAGCCAACGCTCGGACGTTGTCCTCCGAACAGAAGCTCTCACTGTTAAGACAGATCCAGCAGTCTTATGGGAAGTGTAAAGAGTTTGGAGATGACAAGGTCCAGCTTGCGATGCAAACCTATGAGATGGTTAGTGTGAATTTGCATGTACTCCTTACAAATTACCTTTTATACCTATTGCGAATTCTGTTTATATATTACATTTTAATATAAATGTACATTACTATTTAAAAGTGTGAGGTCAGTAAGAATTTTTTTAAATAAATTAATATTTTATTCACCAAGGATGCTGATCAAAAATGGAAGTAAAGACATTTATAATGTTACAAAACAATCTGTTTGTTTAAACAGTGTTTTTTTGAACTTTAGATTTGTCAAAGAATAAAAAAGTATTAAGCAGCACAACTGTTATGAACATTGATAATAAGAAATGTTTATTGATCACCAAATCAGCACATTAGAATGATTTCAGAAGAATCAAACCTTTGAACGGTAGTATATATTATAGTTATTGTAAAATAAATCTGTAATGTACATTTTGTTGCTTTATGACTCCATACGTCATTTGTTCTATGCATTAGGTGGACAAGCATATCCGAAGGTTGGATACAGACCTGGCTCGCTTTGAGGCCGACCTCAAAGAGAAACAGATAGAAAGCACCGATTATGACTCTACCTCCAGCAAGGGCAACAAGAGTAAGCTTCTTATGATAACTTCTTATGACTATTAGTGATGTTTTGCCACATGCACATCTCTTATGTGGATCTCTATATCCCAACAAAGTCTCTGATGGTCGTTTATTGTTGTTTGAAGGTGACCATCGAGGACCCAAGAAGAAGGAGGTGACTCGCACTAGGTCAAAGGTGAAGAACTCTGATGATGACTGCAGCTCAAAGAGTGGACAGAAGAAGGTCAAACTCACACAAGGGTGAGAATCACACACATTTTCTATTATAATTCTTTTTTATTTGTAAAGTGTGTCATTTTTGAACCACCAGAATTGCTGTCAAATCTGCTTCCTCTTTGCAATTAACATTTTCAGCTTTGTACTCTTCATACATATAACCTACTGTTCAAAAGTTTAGATTTTTAAATAAATTAATCTTTTTATTCAGCAAGAATGCATTAAGTTAATCAAAAGGGACAGCAAAGATGTGACAAAAGATTTCTTTCTCTGTTTCACAGAGTTTGTTCTTTCGAACGTTCTGTTTATCAGAGAATCCTGAAAAAAAATGTAAATAAATTCAAAAACTATTAAGCAGAGCTGCTTTCAACATTGATAATAATAAGAAATGTTTCTTGAGCAGCAAATCATATTCGAGTAATGATGCTAAAAAATCACAGGAATAAATGACTTATAAGATATATTAAAATTACGGAGCCCCGCACATGACATGCAAGAAAAAATAAATAAATCATGCGCACGATTTACTCATTCGTTCCCTCGATGTACTAAAACGTGCACACGATTACTATTTAGTTTCCTCAAGTTGCTAATTCGTTCCCTCGATTTGCTTAAATCGTGTGCACAATTTATAAATCGAGGGAACGAATTAGTAAATTGTGTGCACAATTTATAATTCGAGAGAATGAATTAGTAATTTGTGTGCACGATTTAGCAAATTGAGGGAACGAATGAGTAAATTGTGCACACAATTTATAAATCGAGAGAATGAATTAGTAAATTGTGTGCACGATTTAGCAAATTGAGGGAACGAATGAGTAAATTGTGCACACAATTTATAAATCGAGGGAACGAATTAGTAAATCGTGTGCACAATTTATAAATCGAGGGAACGAAATAGTAAATCCTGCACACGATTTAGCCTACAATTTTTTTTCTTCATGCCTTGTGCCAGGCTCTGTATAAAATAGAAAATAGTTGTTTTAAATTGTAATAATATTTCACAATATTATTGTTTTTGTTGTGTCTTTGATCAAGTAAATGCAGCCTTGGTAAGCATAAAAGATTTATTTCAAAAATATTTTTTTTAAATCTTACTGGAGCCTCCCACCATGTACATAAATATTTATGAAGTTGTTTTCAAATACATTTTTAATGTTTAGAAAAACCAAATGGTTAGCTTTTTGCCCTACAGTCCAGGCAACATTGTTTTTTTCTTTTCACCTTTCTAACCGCTTCTGTCAATAAAAGAGGCAAAATGCACCAAAATAAAATAAATACATTCCAAAATCTAATACAGTTTTAATCAAACTGTCTTCCAGCCCTGAGTTTTCAACCCCGGCTGTGAACTTTGGGAACGTGCACCCCTCGGATGTGCTGGACATGCCAGTGGACCCCAACGAGCCCACGTATTGTCTCTGCCACCAGGTTTCATACGGGGAGATGATTGGCTGTGACAATACAGACGTGAGTTTCCTTTCTCATCCAAAGTCGACAAGCTCACAGCCTATCATACATTATTGCTGACATAGATATTTATTTTATTATTTCATTAGATTTATTTCCCCTTTACAAGTTCAAATGGAGATTAAATAAATGTCTAGTCATAGGCTGTAAACTCCATTCCCAGACTGCAGCATTATATTACAGCAGATTCCTGTACATTTATCTTCAGAGCTGTGCTTGTGGTAAACGTGTGTGTTTCTCTTTCTTTAGTGTTCTATCGAGTGGTTCCACTTTGCCTGTGTGGGTCTGACCACCAAACCCAGAGGGAAATGGTTAGTAGTCATGTGATTTTTGCCCTTGAAACTGATGCAAGTCAATGCTGTCGGGCAGCAGTGTTGAAACAGAAATTTTAGTCTGAAGTAACTCACTAATTATAGCATCAGTGAATATACATGTATATTTCAACATTGGCTTTGTTGTTTTCCTTCTACATCAGGTACTGCCCAAGATGTTCTCAGGAGCGGAAGAAAAAATGAACATGCAAAACAAGAGAATTCACAGAGAGGGAGGTAGAGGCAGACACAAGGGTTGAAAGTGTTTTAAGGCCCTCCATAGACACTAATATAGATCCACTCTCTGCTTAATCTGGTGCTTGTCGTCCTCTTTTCCATCTTCACATCCCTCTCTCAGCCAGACAGTAAGAAGGGATGACGGGTGAACATGAAGGAGGTGTAGTTCTTAATTTATGTGCTCAGTAATGAAGATGACTTTTGTTATGGAGTGTTTTTGATTTGTTTTGGTTCCGCATTTTTGATATTCTTATATTTTCAGTTTGTTTGTTTGGATTGTCTTTTTTACAACTCATTTTAAACACATGAACTCAGCAGTCAGGGGGCATATCAGGAGTCTCAGACTGGATCATTTCTGTCAGTATATCCTTCTCAGATGGGATCATTTCCTACTAGTCTTCAGTTTTTTTGCCTTTTAACAGACAAAAAAGGGAACAGGTCCCAGATTAGACTGAAACTGATCCCTTATCTAACTTATTTTCTCATTGCAATTTTCATAAAAGGGCAACAGTTATCAACTTACCTCGCCAAATCTGAGATGTTTATTTGACAAACCAGCAATTACAAGAAAATAGCTGCTCAATGGGATTATTTAACTTGATTTTTACACCTACTCAGCCTTTTCCGTTCTCTCTCTCTTTGTCTTGCATTCACAAATCCTGCACTTGGAAGACCACCTCTTCACTTCAGGTCCATTCCACAACTGTAGAATTCAATGCAGACATTGTTTTGGTGCTTATGGTCACACACTAGTTGGATCGTATTAAATCGATCATATTCCAGACTGTTGAAAAGCATTAACTCAGCATGTAACATTATTCAGTTGACACCCTGGTCATTAAATGCATTTTGTGTTTTCTTTTGTAACCTATGAATTAACTCTAAGATTGCTGTGCGTACAGCAACGGGGTTCTTTGCGACTGGATTTTGGTGCTTATGAATATATTAAAGGTAATGATGTGTATGGTTTGGCTAATTGCGTGAATTACACAGCATCGCTTACAATGGTTCTCAGTCATTGTGTTGACGTCGTTAAAGCAGTATGATACTTTTTGCGAGATGTCAGAAATCAAATGTGTTGATATCAGCTTGCATTTAAGGTTTGGTTGTTTTAATTAAAGAATTACAGGTATGTCAGACAATGCAAAACCTGGTGCTACACAGTGCTTGTTGCCGGTTCTGAATGATTCTATTGTCTGGTGTACGATGAAGGGTTTGTGTCACATGTTTTATTTTTGCCTTTGTCATGTTGCTTTGTGATTTGGTTGTTCCAGATATTGTAGAGTACTGTACTAATGTCAGATATTGGGTCTGGTGTCTTCCACGCTGAACGAACAATGCCTGATTCTGAAAGTGCCCTTGTGTCTGTTGGTCATTATTTAATTCATTCTGGCATTTTTGAATGCTGTTGTCTGAAAAGTGTCATGAACATAAAGTATTTCATGTCATCTGAGAATTAAAAATAATAATACTGAAGTGTTCATAAATAATATAGTAAATTAAATTAATTTGATAAGCTGAAAAAGTGGGGAGAAAAACTTTATAATTAACTATTTATATATTTGTATGTAATATATATATATTATATATATATATATATATGCTAGGGGGAAGTCGTGGCCTAATGGTTAGAGAGTCGGACTCGTAACCCAAAGGTTATGCAGCAAAAAAAATGGCTGCCCACTGCTCCGGTGTGTGTGTTCACGGTGTGTGTGTGTGTTCACTGCTGTGTGTGTGCACTTAGATTGGGATAAATGCAGAGCACTAATTCCGAGTATGGGTCACTCATATTAGTATATAATATTATATAAAATATATAACTTTTTTTTTCGTTTTACATTATCGTTCAAAAGCTTGGGGTCATTATGATTTATTTTTATGTCTTTGAAGTCTCTTCTGCTTACCAAGTCTGCATGTTTGATCAAAAATACATTAAAATCATTATGTGAAATGTTATGTTTTAAAATAACTCTTTTCTATTTTTAAATGTCATTCCTGTGATAGTAAAGCTGAATTTTCAGCGGCCATTACTTTTTGATGCTCAAGAAATGTTTGTTATTTTTGTCAATGTTGAAAACAATTGTGCTGCCTAAAATTTTGTGGAAAAAGTTCTTAAAGAATGATTCATGAGTCAAAAAACTATTTCAAATAGAAATCTTTTGCAACATTATACATATTTTTGATCAATTTAATACACCCATGTGGAATAAAAGTAGCGCTTTCTTTGCCAAAAAAAATAATTTAAACTGTAGTGTATAAAATGGCATAGGCTCTGAAATATCTATAAAGGCATTGCACAGTAATGTTAAGTCCGCAACAGTGTGATACTGCATTGCAGCTCTCATACAAGCCGCTGGAAGCACTCTATCACTTATAAGAGATCCACTTTGTGCAGTGCTGCAGCGATGCTGCCCTAAGCTCTTTATGGTCCTGATGCTGCTAAAGTGCCTCCATAGACTTTATTGTAAATCTTTTCAATAGCGCATACTGTTGGAAATTATATATTATATAAATATATTCCTACATTTGGGGAAAAAAAGGCAGCATGAACAGCTAGAATGCACCTTCACTAACATACTGTACACATAGGGGTTATGGCTGCCTAACAGCATCATTAGTTCTTACTGCCTTCTAGTGACACTCAAGGGAATTGCGTTATTATTAACTGCAAACTTTGAAGTTTGGGTGTACTGACAACCGCATCACTTAAATTAGAAATAAATGAATTAAATGATTTCTGTCTGTACACAGGTAGTTATGCACTTCTATAGTCTTTAAAAACGTTTGCTTGCTGCATGGATTAGACACATTGATCTAGGTGTGCTGGACTGTGCATTTCTCATTTATTGAGCTGTGCAGATGAGCAAGATGCCAGGCAGAACATCATTCTAGCCTCCATGGGGACTGCCAAGGCTTTGGGCAAAGTCATCTCAGACCTCAGTGAGTGTATGGGCACTTATAACAAAGACTGTGTAAATGGAAGCAGTACAATTGAATGGAAGAACTTTCCTCAGAGGAATGTTTATGACTCATTTATATAGGCAGACAGACTACTGGTCAAAATGAATAACTTGGAATAATTCAGACTTTTTAATGTTTTGATAGAAATCTCACCAAGGCTACATTTATTTGATCAAAAATACAGTCAAACTAAAATTGTGACATATTATTACCAATTAAAATTTCTGTTTTAATAAATTATACAATGCAATTGATTCCATGTGATGGCAAAGCTGAATCTAATATGCTGATTTGGTGCTCAAGAAACATTTATTATTTTCAATGATAAAAACAGTTGTGCTACTTAGTATTTTTTGCCATTCATATGTGTGATGCATGAGTTTTATTCAGCAAGGATGCATTAAATTGATCAAAAGTAGCATTAAAGACATTTAGACATAAGATTTCTTCAAATAAATGCTGTTCATTAAAATTTCTGTTAATCAAAGAATCATGAAAAAATATATATCATGGTTTGCACAAAATATTAAGCAGCAAAATTTGTTTTCAGCACTGAAAAACCATTATTAATAATTGAACACTAATTATAATTTAATTTAATTTAATAATTAAATTAATTTCATTAATAGTAATAATTGAGCAGCAAATCAGAATGATTTCTGATGGATCAAGTGACATGGGGTAATGACTGAAATTTAGCTTTGTCATCACAGGAATAAATTACATTTTAAATATCTTAAAATTGAAAACATATTTTAAATTGTAATAATATTTCACAATATTGTTATATACTCTATATTGCCGGTAGTGTAAATAGATATATCACATCCAGTGACTCATGTTGAAGTGACTGAAATTAATTTATGTGTCACGTATATGGCTATATTTCAAAACTTAGTCAAGCAACAGACATGCCTTGTGATCACATTCAGCAAGTGCTGTTCACTTTCCACTATAGTGATTATACATGTTCAACTTCTGGTTGTTTGCTTAAATATAATCTGACACTTGGTTTTCTTGGTATTTTACATCTCAGTGCCTGATGTGTCTGTCATGGAGCTGCCAGTGGACCTGCAAAAGCCTGTAATCATCCCTTCATCTCCCCTCTTATAATCTCAGCTCACTTTCTACAGCATCTCATTATGTGTAGAACTAGTGATGAGTCACTGTGGACAGTCTCTCTTCTATGTGCTCTATGATAAAAGAAAAGTTTCTTCTATCATAGAGCACACAGAAGACAATAACTTCATTCTTTTGTTTTGTCCTAACAGCAAAAATATGGCTTTTGGCAACTTGTTTGTCATAATGCTCTTTTATTTACCGACTGACCCCTTTCTTCACTAATTAGATGAGTGTGAGGAGGTTAAGAAGATAAGGAAACCAGCTGTCGCTCCATGAAGGCAGTAGCAGATTGACAATCTGGAGCACAGAGAATTCCCCAATAAATAGAAAAAGACATGTATTGCATGTGCTTTCATATTTAAAGGCCCTTTGACTTAGTTGGACAAATTATTAATGTGATTTCTTTTTTGTGAATAATAGTTTTTCAATGGTAAAAAAGCACTGTGATGTCATGTTAAAGATGCATATGATAATGAAGGGGAGCTTGCAGTGTCACACAATGAAGTCCTCTGTTTGCATTTATCTGAGTCCTGCTTGTTCTACCATTCAGCTGTAAAGCACTTTGTAAACAGTGTTTACTGTGCTGTATGGATAAAGCTTTACTGTATAGATACTAATAACTGGGCTTTGGATATATTCTGTTGTCAAATTATAACTTTTTTAAACATTGATTAAAATGAGATTTCATAGCTTTACCTTTGTCACAAACCCAGAGTTTCCGTTTTAAACTATGAAAATCCATAATAAAAGTACCTTTCCTCTCAAACATTAGTGTACTTTGTTACTAAGAAGACAAAAGTGTCAAGAAAGCACAATTAAGATAAAATATGAGACATATGACCTTGAAAAATCAAGGTAATGGAATTTGTGAGCAGAGTATTTTTATTGTGTGTCATTTCAAATCACAAACTGTACAAAAATTGTGAATATTATGCAAATAGAAAAATATGTGAAATACTATGTAATTGTGTCCGTTTTTTGTGGTACATAAAATAACTGACAAAATCTTATTCCAATCCATACACCTTTAATCTGACCAACAGAATACTGCCAGATGCAATACTTAATATTTTGTGGAAATAGCATTTTGGTGGAACAATTTTTTTGAAATAGATTTAAAATAGTTACTAAATGTATTAATCTTTTCCACAGGGCCGCAGGGCCAAAGGTGTCTACAGATGAAAAAACCTGTATGCATGGGGAAAAAATCAAATAAAAAAGATAATATATATATATATATATGTAAATGTTTTGCTATTTTATCTAAATGTTATTCTCATAAATGGAAATTTTCCGCCAAAACAAATATTTTTTAAAAGGAAATTGAACACTGCTCTGTCTACCTGTAAAAACCTGCAACTCCTTTAATATTCTTATTTAGATGTATAGTCATGGTATTTGATCTTGATGATGTACAAAACCAATAAAACGTCGAAAAAATTATATTGTTACAGATTGTTTACGCTCAGTCGCGATTTGTATCTGTGTGTATGTATTTGTATGGTGCTGTCGCCAAATTACATCCAGTGACGTAAAGGTACACCTTGACTACCGTAAATCCCAGAAACACAAACGCACATTCAAAATGCTGATCTTAAATATTGCACAATAAAATATAATCTAACACAATCCCTGGCGTTAAATGTGTTATTGCGTAGCATCGATTAAACTAAACACGTTGAATTGTGCTAAAATAAACAAAGTGTCACGCTGCGCAAGAGTGAGGCGCTTCTACTAACCGATCACGGTATGAAGGAGCCGCAGTTCTTTCATGTTTATTTCTGCTCTGGAGCCGGAGCTTGGCCGTTCCGCTACGAAGACGCGTTTAATCTCCTCTAAGATAATAAACAACGTCTGGTAAGGTACTGTTATAACAAATGACATGCAAATACGCGTAACATTATAGACTGTCATAGTCATAATCAAAGGCTTGCGTTTTGATCGGATTCATTCATTTGGTCCCACTTAATCGGACAAGTGTTCCTTCAGTTTATTAACTTCAGAGGATCGGCTTCGACAGCACACGGTTAAATCAGTGTTCATGCCGGACTTTGAGCATTTCAGATTTTCCTACTCCAGAATGAATCCTGTATTGGGGGAGAACGTGTATCCGTTCCAGCAGAACCAGGTGACGGGCTTCGCGGACTCCGCGTCTTCGGGCCACTGGACCGATCCAGCGGGCCTTTTCTTAAGCGAACACACGAGTGGCATCGGGCAAGGTGGGTTGGACCTAGGAGCTTTACCCCCTCCGGGAACACCATATCTGCACCTGGGTAACTATCTCCACCGGGTGTCTCCACCTCCTCCTGCCGCCGCGGCCCTGCGTAACGACCTGGGGTCCAACATCAGCGTCCTCAAGACTCTGAATTTGCGCTTCCGCTGCTTTTTAGCCAAAGTACACGAGCTGGAACGCAGGAATAAAGTATTGGAAAAGCAGCTGCAACAGGCTTTGGATGAGAGCGCGGAGTGTGTAGAAAATAAAAGGCCTTTAACGCGAGATGTTGGAGTTCAAACCGGCTTCGTTGGATTGATTCCTATTCCCCTTCAGAACGCGAACGACACCGCATATCTGTCCGGAGCCTTGCTTTCACCGACTCTCAATAACACCACCCTCCCTCTCGAGTCCAATAACAGTACAACAATAGAAAGCCTGAACCCATCCAATCTGAAGGACTCTAATTCCAATCTCACCCCAAATTTCCCCATCAGCCCGATTGATCCTGCTCCAAAAACATTCAGCAATATTAACGCGAAGTATGTCAATACTGGTATCGGCTGTAGCAGCAACCCTCCACCCAGATTTCACCCTGGCACTGTGTGGTTGTATAATCAGAGATTCAGCACCGGACGTGAGTGGCGGGTCTCGGGTCCGGGTCCGGGTCCGGGTCCGGGTGTGTCGTCGAGGGTGCCTCCAGTCGGAGTGGGTGTCCAGATCGACACCATCACCCCAGAGATTCGGGCCCTGTACAATGTGCTCGCCAAGGTAAAGAGGGAGAGAGACGAATACAAACGGAGGTTAGTATGAGTGCAATGTGATGTTCTTGTAAATGGAGAGCTTCAAAGTGCAACTTTTACGCACACCTTAACGCAGCACTTTGCGGGCTTCGCAACTTCCGTAGTAGCTGTTTCTTGTCAGTATATTATCTATCTATCTATCTATCTATCTATCTATCTATCTATCTATCTATCTATCTATCTATCTATCTATTCATCCAGGCTATCTATCCAGGCTATCTATCTATCTATCTATCTATCTATCTATCTATCTATCTATTTGTATCTGTGTGTATGTATTTGTATGGTGCTGTCGCCAAATTACATCCAGTGACGTAAAGGTACACCTTGACTACCGTAAATCCCAGAAACACAAACGCACATTCAAAATGCTGATCTTAAATATTGCACAATAAAATATAATCTAACACAATCCCTGGCGTTAAATGTGTTATTGCGTAGCATCGATTAAACTAAACACGTTGAATTGTGCTAAAATAAACAAAGTGTCACGCTGCGCAAGAGTGAGGCGCTTCTACTAACCGATCACGGTATGAAGGAGCCGCAGTTCTTTCATGTTTATTTCTGCTCTGGAGCCGGAGCTTGGCCGTTCCGCTACGAAGACGCGTTTAATCTCCTCTAAGATAATAAACAACGTCTGGTAAGGTACTGTTATAACAAATGACATGCAAATACGCGTAACATTATAGACTGTCATAGTCATAATCAAAGGCTTGCGTTTTGATCGGATTCATTCATTTGGTCCCACTTAATCGGACAAGTGTTCCTTCAGTTTATTCACTTCAGAGGATCGGCTTCAAAGACACGCAGTTAAATCAGTGTTCATGCCGGACTTTGAGCATTTCAGATTTTCCTACTCCAGAATGAATCCTGTATTGGGGGAGAACGTGTATCCGTTCCAGCAGAACCAGGTGACGGGCTTCGCGGACTCCGCGTCTTCGGGCCACTGGACCGATCCAGCGGGCCTTTTCTTAAGCGAACACACGAGTGGCATCGGGCAAGGTGGGTTGGACCTAGGAGCTTTACCCCCTCCGGGAACACCATATCTGCACCTGGGTAACTATCTCCACCGGGTGTCTCCACCTCCTCCTGCCGCCGCGGCCCTGCGTAACGACCTGGGGTCCAACATCAGCGTCCTCAAGACTCTGAATTTGCGCTTCCGCTGCTTTTTAGCCAAAGTACACGAGCTGGAACGCAGGAATAAAGTATTGGAAAAGCAGCTGCAACAGGCTTTGGATGAGAGCGCGGAGTGTGTAGAAAATAAAAGGCCTTTAACGCGAGATGTTGGAGTTCAAACCGGCTTCGTTGGATTGATTCCTATTCCCCTTCAGAACGCGAACGACACCGCATATCTGTCCGGAGCCTTGCTTTCACCGACTCTCAATAACACCACCCTCCCTCTCGAGTCCAATAACAGTACAACAATAGAAAGCCTGAACCCATCCAATCTGAAGGACTCTAATTCCAATCTCACCCCAAATTTCCCCATCAGCCCGATTGATCCTGCTCCAAAAACATTCAGCAATATTAACGCGAAGTATGTCAATACTGGTATCGGCTGTAGCAGCAACCCTCCACCCAGATTTCACCCTGGCACTGTGTGGTTGTATAATCAGAGGTTCAGCACCGGACGTGAGTGGCGGGTCTCGGGTCCGGGTCCGGGTCCGGGTCCGGGTGTGTCGTCGAGGGTGCCTCCAGTCGGAGTGGGTGTCCAGATCGACACCATCACCCCAGAGATTCGGGCCCTGTACAATGTGCTCGCCAAGGTAAAGAGGGAGAGAGACGAATACAAACGGAGGTTAGTATGAGTGCAATGTGATGTTCTTGTAAATGGAGAGCTTCAAAGTGCAACTTTTACGCACACCTTAACGCAGCACTTTGCGGGCTTCGCAACTTCCGTAGTAGCTGTTTCTTGTCAGTATATTATCTATCTATCTATCTATCTATCTATCTATCTATCTATCTATCTATCTATCTATCTATCTATCTATTCATCCAGGCTATCTATCCAGGCTATCTATCTATCTATCTATCTATCTATCTATCTTCTTAAAAATAAAGGTGCTTCACGATGCCATAGAAGAACCTTTTTGTCTAAATGGTTCCATAAAGATCCTTTAACATCTGAAGAACCTTTCTGTTTCACAAAAGGTTCTTTGTGGCGAAAGAAGGTTCTTCAGATTATAAAAAGCTAAGAAAGAGATGGTTCTTTAAAGAACCTTTGACTGAATGGTTCTTTGTGGAACCAAAAATGGTTCTTCTATGGCATCGCTTGAAGAACCTTTTGGAGCACCTTTATTTTTAAGAGTGTATCTATCTATTTATTGTTGTCTGTCTGTCTCTATACATGGATGATTGATGATTCTTTAATTACGAGATCACAGCATATTTATGTATTTATTTAGGGCTTGTTAACATTTTAAAAACAATTTTAAATTATTTTATAGTACCTTTGTTAGGTGTCATTAAAACACATGTTTAGAGAAACTGAATTCACAATCAATCCATTTAACTGACTATTAGCTAACATATTGTATAAGTTCAGGGCTTATCCAGTTTTATTTTATTTTATTTTTAAAAACTGAAAAACCTCATTACCATCATGTCATTACCATAACAAAATATTATATTAAAGTCTGTTAATAAAGACCAGTGAATCCTGACATTAACACTTTTGATTTAGCAGTTTAGTTTTAGCTTTAACAAAAATCTCAGGTTTTCCTTCTGTGAGGTGAGATTACAGGTTAATAATAGTGTATCACTGAATATTCTTGCGATTGCTCTAACAGGGCCTTGCTTATTCAAGCCTGTGGCCCTCATAAAAATCTGGTACAGTAGATGCACTTAATGCAAATACATGAAACATACTTTGATGTAATGAAAAGTGTTATAATACATAATTTTGTTATTTTCAGTGGCATTTTTGCCCTAGGCCCCTATTACTTAATTGACAAACATTTTTAATATAGTAAAATGCTGAATATAGTAGTGGTTTTCATTGCATTCAGCAATTAAAGCTAGACAGTTATTTCATTTTTGAGGCTGTAAGCTTGTAAGCTTGTATTGGAATACTACCTAATTCTCTTTTTTTACGTAGAAGTTTTTTTAATGATTTTTTATGCTAAATATATCATGTTATTTAATAGGTATTCATTTAATGCATTGATATGATCACATATGAATAAGTATTATTAGCATTTAATTATACTTTTCTGCATGGTTTTAGAAGAATACATGACTAATGAGTAAAATAACACAAAGTTATGTTAATACCCTGTATAACCCCTCCTCCCAATGAATCTCTCTCTTCATCTCTTCATCTATTTCATTCCAACTTCAGCCGCCTCCCCTCTGCACCTCAGCATCTGCAATGCAGTACTGAACTGAGTGCTGCTACTGCCAGGATGCCAATAGAGAATAATTCCACAATCTCTCTCTTACCTTTCCGTTCAGACTCCCCAGACTACTACCAGCTGCCAAAGCCACTGAATCCCAGCCAAAATAGCACTTTTTATGTCAACAGTCAGGTTTATTTCTGAAAAAAAGCCCTTGGTTGTATGTTTTCTCTGTTATAGTTTGTCTTTGTTTTAGTTGTATATGTGACGCAATGGCACCTGGTCTGTGGAATCGCTGATTCAGCTGTCTGTATATTCACTGGTGTGTTAAGAAGAAGGTTATGTGGATGTTATCTGAGTGTTACACTAACATAAATCACCCGCTCTAACACCTGCAGTGATACTGCAGTAATGGCCTAAAATGGAAGGAGCGTGAATGTGAACAGTCCTGCACTTCCTGTCTCAGGCTGTAGTGTGCGTCCCCTATGCGTACAGTCTAGTGACACATTACATAATGCTTTCAGCACACACAAAAAAAAAGATGATTTACTACATGAGTAGAGTACTAGCAGCCCAAAGTGTTAGATCATGTTACATGACAGACTCTATTTTTAGCTGAGATTCACTCACTCTTAGCTGGTGGTTGCTTTTTTATGACGTGTGGAAGTGTCAATTTTCATCAAGCTGTACAGACTCAGTTATGAGTGAATATTTTGCTACTTTTTTTCTTTTACAAAATACATATTTTATTCCTAAATTAAATTAATTTAATTTAATGATATATTTACAGGTTTTTATGCAAAGTATACCCAAGTATTGTAGGACTGTGTACAAGAGTACAGTGTCTATATTTATTTATCTATTTATTAGTATATAAATGAATAAAATTACATTTATTTGTAAAATGTAGTACATTTCATTTTATAAAATATAAAAGTGTATGTAAGCCATTGTAGGAAGCATTACAATCAGTTTTTTAATATTTCTTGAATGATCAAAGGCAAAGTTTTCAACAGTACCATTGAATGGACATTAAAATAAATATGGCATTTACCCTCATTAAGGTCATTTCAGTTTGTTATGCCAGTGGCACAGAAATGACACATTTCCCCTTTAAAATCATTCTTTATAAAAATAAATAAATAAACAACGTATTATATATATATTGATGATTTTATTTGATGATATTATAATAATAAGTCATTGTACAATTCATTACAGTCTGTTTTTTTAATAGTCTCGTGAATGATCAACGCCAAGGAATACAATAGAGAAACATTGAAATGGTGACCAAATTGAAATTCTGGTTTTATTATTTATTCTAGATGGGAAGAGGAATACACAATGCGGGTGGATCTACAGGAAAAAGTTGCAGAGCTTGAAGAGGTATTTAAATTAATTAAAATAAGACTCAAATTAATTTAAGACCTTTTCCACTGTCTGCACTGCATCTGATGACACGTGTGTGTGTGTGTGTGTGTGTATGTTTCAGGACCTGCAGGAGAGCGAGGTGTGTCAGGATGAACTTGCTCTGAGGGTTAAGCAGCTTAAAGCAGAGCTGGTTCTGTTTAAAGGCCTCATGAGCAATGTGAGTTAATGACAACATCCATGTGACCTGACCTGAAAAAACCTAATTTAGCCAATATTGTTTATTCCAGTCAAATGATGTCCCACAAATGACTTAGCAGAGTAATCGATCCTCTGTTTCAGTGTGTGTTTCAGGACCTGCAGGAGAGCGAGGTGTGTCAGGATGAACTTGCTCTGAGGGTTAAGCAGCTTAAAGCAGAGCTGGTTCTGTTTAAAGGCCTCATGAGCAATGTGAGTTAATGACAACATCCATGTGACCTGACCTGAAAAATACCTCATTTAGCCAATATTGTTTATTCCAGTCAAATGATGTCCCACAAATGACTTAGCAGAGTAATCGATCCTCTGTTTCAGTTTTTCCTGTTCTTTCTTTCCACTCTCTTTCATATCCTCTCTCCTGTAGAATCACTCTGATTTGGACAGTAAGATTCAGGAGAAGGCCATGAAAGTGGACATGGACATCTGTCGCAGGATTGACATCACGGCTCGTCTGTGTGATGTAGCCCAGCAGAGAAACTGCGAAGACATGATTCAGATCTTCCAGGTTTGTCTTTCATCATCAGTGTTTGCATTTGCAGTTACATGAAATATATTAGGAGATTAGTTATGCCTTAGTTTCTGTATGTTTGTTTACCATTCATAACTTCCTGCCTTTCTCAAAGACTTTTAAGGTTTTATTTTTTTTTTCATATTTTATAACATTTTTATATGTGACCCTGGACCACAAAACTAGTCATAAGGGTCCGTTTTTTGAAAATGAGATTTATACAATAATAAATAAGCTTTACATTGATGTATGGTTTGTTAGGATAGGACAATATTTGGCTGAGATATAACTGGAATCTGACAGTGCAAAAATATCAAAATATCAAGAAAATAGCTTTTAAAGTTGTCCAAATGAAGTTCTTAGCAATGCATATTACTAATCAAAAATTACATTTTGATATATTTATGGTAGGAAATTTACAAAATATCTTCATGGAACATGTTCTTTACTTAATATCCCAATGATGTTTGGCATAAAAGACAAATCGACCCATTTGACCCATACAATGTGTTGTTGGCTATTGCTACAAATATACCCATGCTACTTATGACTGGTTTTGTGGTCTAGGGTCACATATGTAATTTATTTCATATTCAATACTTACCGTTTGGGTCAAAAGGATTGTGTCAATAAGAGTATTATTTTTAATGAATCAATCAGTATAATCAGTGACAGTAAAGACATTCATAGCATTACAAAAGAGCTTGACTTCAAATAAATCAGAATGATTTCTGAAGGATCATGTGACACTGAAGACCATATATTGTGTTTTTAATTTTTATTCATATTATTACTGTTTTCTAGCAAGTAGCCACACCTCCGTCAACCTTGACCCGCCGTCCTCGAAAACCAGCAACACAGACAGTCAGGGGGAACGAGAGTGATGAACCAGTAAGCATCTCTGAAAGTGAGGAGAGTGGGAATAAGGAGGTGGAGCTTTGTTGCTCATCAGCCAATCAGATCAATGAGGAGATGCAGAGAATGCTCAACCAATTGTAAGTAGCGCCTGAAATGTCAGCGAATGCTGTGGAATAATGAGCGCTGATAATCAGTTTTACTCAAGCATAATACTTCTCAATTAGCAAGATGATATGCGCAGCGACTAAATGAATAGTACTTCTAATGAAAATAAATTGTCTATTTAAATGATAGTGTTGATGCATTCTGGTTTGTGTTGTTATTTAGAAGATCACACACTTTGAATACAGACTGTTTCTAATCATTTACGATAATGACTGTTTGTTCTTATGCCACAGGCGTGAGTGTGAGTTTGAGGATGACTGTGACAGTCTTGCGTGGGAAGAGACTGAGGAAACTCTGTTACTCTGGGAAGATTTTCCAGGATACACCTTCAGTGTTGAGAACCAAGGAGAAGTACGTTTGTCTTTTATTGATTTCAGCTGCAGTGATGGACTTTGGAAATTAAATTGACATGATGAATTTATGTATAAAATGGATCCAGTTAAACCTGAAAAAAACAAATATATCGCTAAACATACAGTCATTTAAACATCCAATATAAAATTGAAGTTTGCATTCACATTGCATTTATTTATTAAACCAAGTCATCAAATCTCATCAGGTTGCTTTAAGAAAAATAACTACAGTATTGTAGTAAAAAGCCTACTTTATCTTCTGGTGTCGCTGCTACTTGTAAAAAAAGGTTGTGATTTATACATTATTCCATCTCATTTTTATTTTTATTTGATTTGCTTTATTTTTGTACTGTTATTTGTTTTCTTATCCAAATCTTTTGAGCCGACACAGAAAAAAAATGCCTGTCACACAGGTATAATATGAAAGCGCTCATGCTACACCTATTACAGTTTGGTGGTTTTTGTTGTCTCATCAGTTTTGCTATAAAAGGCAAACAAAGGAGAAAAAAACTTTTTAAAAAAATTGAACTGAATTTATATATTTCATCTGAATGTCTCTCTGCACAATATTTCCATTCTGTAGAGAAAGAGCTACAAGACATCTCAAACTTAACAGTTTTTCTTTTGTCTCACACAGCAGGAGGAGTCCATAGAGAAAGTGATAAATGACACAGAGTCCCTTTTCAAGTCCCGTGAAAAGGAATATCAAGACACCATTGACCAAATCGAGGTAAAGAGTTTTTGCTTGTGCCAAAACATCTACATGATGTTTTTTTTATTCTACCAAACACATAATAGTTTTTTTTATCAAGCAAGACCAACAACATTGAGAGATGTTTTGGCAATATTGCGTGATCTTGTAAAGTTTGTGTTGTGTTTGTATGTAGTTGGAGTTGACAACTGCTAAGTCGGATATGAACAGGCATTTGCATGAGTATATGGAGATGTGCAGCATGAAAAGAGGCCTGGATGTTCAGATGGAGACCTGCAGACGATTAATCACTCAGAGTGGAGACAGGTACACACACACACACACTCAAGGACATTGAAAAGAGACTAATCATGATAGTCATGTAGTCGGGTCAGAAGTGATCATAAATAACTACTTTAAAAGGGTGTTTTGACTTGAACATTTTTGTAGTGCACAATTAATGGACTGTTCTCTCCCAGAAATTGTTGCTTTTCATCACAATCTCTCATTCCAGACCAATCATAAATTTCACCAAATGTAATGTGAATTAAACATAATAAAAACTATTTTAAAAATGAAAATTATTTACAAAAAATAAATAAAACCCGCTTTCTTAGCGCTTTCCTACTAAGAGTGATGTCATTAAGGAATTGACTTTTTTTCAGATAAACAAATTAAATAAATAATAAAAGCATTTGAAACATTTTGAATAGAGATGAATATTCTTAATAAATAAAAATTCGTTTGATTCATTTTTCAGTTTATTTGATTAATTTTCTTCATTTAAAAGTGCATTAAATATATATATAATATATTTTATATATATATATATATATATATATGTGTGTGTGTGTGTGTGTATTATATGTATCATATCATGTGTGTGTGTGTGTGTGTGTGTGTGTGTTTGTGTGTGTTTTTGTTTTGTTTTGCACTCTAAAAGTGATTATTAGAGATGCAATAATGATGTGTAAAGATTTTAAATTAGCTGCAACTGAAGGTGTGATTGTATCAGTGGCAAGCTTGGATAACAAAAGTGAAAAATTGTGCATTCTTAATGTTGTTTTTGACCCATTCACCTTTTTGTCTCTTTCTGTGGAGAGTGAAGCCATATACACGTTTATTTCTGAATGGAACACACCCTCTGTCGTCACTCATTACATCTCCCTTCTTTCACAGAAAATCCCCTCTTCTTGTTTCGGGTGCTGTGGAGGAAGGAGAGAATGCGGAGAAGGAGAGGAAAAAAGCAACTGCGGCAAATTCTGACAGCACTGAACCGTATTATGACTTGCAGTCGAACTCTGCTGTCCCGGACCACACATGGAAAAAGTCTTAAGAGCATTTATATCCCTCCAGCACCACATAAATAGCTGCAATTAAAAACGTATGGTGGTTATCATTTCATAACAGAGACTGTGATGCTGCAGCAAGAATCCACAGTAAATGGGTTATAGTTACCTTCTGAAAGGCAAGTAACCATGTGTGGTTTCACTAGTGCCCTCTATTGGAATACACCGTTAATAGTCAAAAAGATCCATTATTTGCACTTCCAGCGTATAGCATTATATTAATTCTGGCCAAAAATGTGAGGCTGGATGTGATATCACTCTTTCTAGATTACATCATTTTATTTATTTTATGCAGATAAACACCAGGGTCATTCCTGTTATGTAGTACCTTTTGAACGCTGTAATTTGTCATTTAAGGAAGATATTTAATTGAGGACTTTAAAGAATATGTTCTAGTTAAGAAGGCACCTCATTATAATATGATGTAATTTCCTGGAAAATTATGTCAAAAAGAAACTGGCATTTGTTAGATGATTGGGGGGGGGAAACGTTTTGTTTGCAACATTTTGAATGGAGAAGGAAAACAATTAAGGAAACACCTGAAATGTTTCTGAATTATCATTGTATCATCACGTTTTACTTCAAATTACATAGGAAACTATATGAATTTTACTAAATTAACTAAAAAGAATTTAACATTAGAATTGCTTGTTTATATATATAGTATAGCAAACACAAGGCACTTAAAACACAGTTATTTTTCCCCTACATTTTTTTTTCCAATTAACCACAACAATAGTTTTTTTTTTACCTTGTATACTCAAATAATAAGTGCAAGTTATTCATTTTTGAACAAGCACTTAGCAGTTTATGCATCAGCTCCCAGTGATGCCAGCGATATGATAAGTGATATTTAAATAGGCCTGCAGGCAACTTTTTGCATCCCCTACATTTTTTTTTCCAATTAACCACAACAATAGTTTTTTTTTTTACTTTGTATACTCAAATAATAAGTGCAAGTTAATCATTTTTGAACAAGCACTTAGCAGTTTATGCATCAGCTCCCAGTGATGCCAGCGATATGATAAGTGATATTTAAATAGGCCTGCAGGCAACTTTTTGCAGCTCTGAGTGGAGATCATTTTGGGACCAGTATTTAGTGCTCAACACTTTGACGTGAAGTGTGTAGGTGTCTGCTTTCATTTTCTTATTTATTCTGTGATTTTGGGCCGTGGGTGAAGGCCAGATGACTAATCATTGGCCTTGTTATTTGTGTTTCTTGGTTGAAGATGTCTAAATCTTTAGCATTGTGTCATTATGCACTGTAACCTGATCGCTTTGCCTCAGTCAATGTCTTTAGCCAGTTAGTAGCATTAACATTAGTCAAATACAGATGCTCAAGTGAATTTAATTAGATTCTCTCTTTGAGGACCAGGTTACAAAAACAGTTTACAAAGGTCATTCTCAAAATGCATCTGGCTCAAAAAAACTGAAATGGCAAGTGACGTCAGTGTAAATAAAAAGCCAAAACAAATCGGTTAGTTAGGTCAAAAAAGTCAATATGAGAGTCATTATGCACTTACGCATAAGTGATGACTGAACATGTTAAGTGCTGCTGAGGGCGATGTATTCCACATTATTCCACTCTCCATCTGAACTTCTCCTAAGCTATTTATCTATTTATTTATTTGAATAAAAGGGATCTCAATATTTATTTCACAATTTTAGCCAAAGCAATTCAAGACTTCAGAGTCCGAAAGAGCAGTTAGCTTCAGTTTAAATTGAAGGACTAACTGGATTTACTTTTTTTTCTTTTCTTTTTTATTGTAATCCCAACAAATCACTTATTGATGAAACTTAACATTCATAAATCTAATTATGAGTCAGCATGCTGGATATATCTGTCTTTTGTTTGCTTTATCTTGTGTTTTGTTTCTATATTTATCAAGCTATCAGTGCTTTACTGATAATTACTGGCTAAACAAACTGTAAAGGAAAAGCTCAACTAACATATTTGTATATCAAGATGCTTGGGGGATTTTTAAAAAGTATGGACTGGCTGGTTTTGAAAGTTTATTGTATATAATTGAAGGCACTTGCTGAGGCGTTTACTGGCACATCTGCTTCACAACCTTCATAATAATGCTAGTAATGTCTGTCTGCTTAACTCTCATTAGCAGCAACATGTAATAGTTGTAGATATTTTCTTGTAGATGTAAACCATGGACACAACAGAGCTTCTTCTGTGATTATTCAGTCATAGCCTACAGTAAATTACCAGGCCAACTCATGCAGCAGTGTAGCTTTGATTAACATGAATGTAAGCAGGTCCGTGTGAACTGCAGTGTACAGAACAAAGTGATATTATGCCATTTATTACAATCTAAGGTCATGGGCTCAACATGGTCCAAAGTCTTAGTTTGTAATATGATGTTAAATGAAGTGGTTAATATAAAAAGGAGAACTGTAATTTAATGAATGTTTAAAACTAATGTTTCTCAGTGTGTTATGAATAGAATGCGAATTAGGGGGATTTTATTCCTCAAAACACAGGAACAAAGTTGTTGATCAAAATTTTGTTGGTTCTGTGAGGCAATGTTAGAAAATGGCTTCTAAACTCTGCCGTTGGTTTATATGTTTTTGCGCAATAGACTACTATTTATTACAAATATGAAATTGTTCTGATTCTAGATATCTGATATCTAGATCAATGAAACTTGAAAAGATGGTCTCAAACCAGAAAATTAAAAATTGTGTACAGATATTAAGGGCAAGCTGAAAATAAATTATTTTAGTGAAAACATTACTCGTTCTCTGAGCTTATTTGCATGAAGTATGTTTTCTTACTCTTTAGCTTATTCATTATAATCATTATAAACCATTGTATTAGAGGAAGAATGTTTTCAGTAAATTTGTAGTTTACATACATTTCAGTGCAATGAAGTCATTACATTAATTTTTTTCATGTATAATTATTTTACACACATAATTCTTAATTTAAAACACATTGAATATTTGTACTTTAAGTAAACTATATTTACAACACTTATAAGAACATTTATTTAAAACAGTGACTTTTTTGTTAAAAAAAAGCGTAATGTTGTGAAATGTTATTATAATTTAAAACTGATTTGCTGCTCAAGAAATACTTATTATTAATAATAGTGAATATTAAGCAGTTGTGCTGCTTAATATTGTGCAATATTGTGATTTGTGGTAACAGTGACATTGGTAGTTATTTTAACCCGCAATCTTAATGTTCATGGATATGTCATGAGTTAATTTCCCAAAAATATGTTTGAATGCTTTCTTCAGTCCATTAGGTTACAGAATCTTAAATACAGAAATTAGACCTTCACCTAAACTCTCATATGAGAAATGTTTAGTTTGATGACAGAATGATTCATCTACTATACCGGAAAAAACAGCACTTCCTTGATTGTTCTGTTTCCAACTCATTAAATTTGTTGATTGTCTGAGTCACAGTTTTGTCATTAGTGGTCAGCTCTTAGTTTGGGCACAGGGCCGAATATTTCTCTCATTGATTGCTGCTGTGAGCTCAGCAGTCATTACAGTGATGCTGTTACCACGGCGACTGAACTGTCTGTAGCACTTTGCTGAGCTTTGTTATTGGCTGCACTGCTTCCTTTGCTGCTCACGCAGCCAAAAGGACACTAATGCTAACTTATATGTCTGCCTAAAGAGCTTTTACCATTTAGTTAGGATTATTTAGGCATATTGCGTTCAAGATAAAGATTTCATGTCACAGCTCGGAAGGATTTGCATGCTTGCATTAGCCACATCCATAAACGAATCCAGCATATTCCCTTGAAAGTTGTCTGTGGCTTGTTTAACTGTGCAGATCATGCTTTATGCAAGCAGAATGCTTCAATGCATCACTTCTGAGATGATGGTGGCCTGTTCTAAAGCATAGGCTACACCCATTTTTTGTGCCTCTCCTCCTTTCTTACAGTTAAAATCCCAGGCCTGTGAGGGGAGTGTAGCTACATTATGCTCAACCACCGCAGTGCTGTCCCGTTAACGTTACGGCGAGGGGCGGGAGGGGTGTGTGTGTGTGTGTGTGTGTGTACTGGTTTATATATCCTGGTGGGGACTTAAACCTGACTACACACAGACTCATGGGGACTCGTGTCACGGTGGGGACCTAAATTGTGGTCCCCATGGGTACAAAAGCTTATAAATCATACAGAATTAAGTTTTTTGAAAATCTAAAAATGCAGAAAGTTTCCTGTGAGGGGTAGGTTTAGGGGTAGGGTTGGTGTAGGGCAATAGAATATACGGTCTGTACAGTAGAAAACCCATTACGCCTATGCAGAGTCCCCACAAGGATGGCTGACCAGACATGTGTGTGTGTGTGTGAGAGAGAGAGAGAGAGAGAGAGAGAATCACTGAAAGTGTTCGTGATCACTCTCTCTCTCTCTCACTCTCTCTCATCCCCTCCCCTTCTCTCTCACTCAGGCATACATACACTTTCATGCAGAGACTGGAGGACAATTTTTTCCCCCTCGCCCAGGTCGTTTTAAACCGTTCTAGTGAAGCGTTTATCATGCTAATGTCTCTTGGTTTACTGCTATTTCAACAGCCTAACAAAATTTGAAGCCTGTCATTTTAATTAAGTCGTCGCTTGACTGCGTATATATATATATATATATTATTTTTTTTCCAATACATGCTCTTTTAGGAGGATATATAGTCGCATCCAGTCTGAAAAACTGCAGGAAGCTCTTCATACGGAAGACAGGATTTGTGTTTCGAGGCTTTAGTCGCCTGAGGCGCTTTCGGTAATGCAGCACTTTTTGTGATGACGCGGTCTAGACATCGCTTCATGCTTCCATCATCATATACTGCAATGATGTCGAGTTTATTACCTGAAATGTAGTTTCTTTTTCTTGTGTATGTTTTTTATCGTCAATATAAGAAGTTTGGCTTTTGACTACTAATCCTCTCTCTCTGCATCTCTCTCTCTCTCTCTCTCTCTCTCTCTAGCTCTCTCTCTCTCTGCATCCTTGGTGACGACAGTCTGTTTTATTAAGCACCTGCCAGCAAAATGTGAGTACAATACATTTCCACTATTTCAAACAAACTGCTAGTGTAAAGCAAAATCTCTTATTCATTCAGTATGTATTGGGGTTTTATTTTTTAACCACTTTTCATGCCTGAGATGTATTGCTATACCAGTTGGGTTATGCAATGATGTCGAGTTTATTACCTGAAATGTAGTTTCTTTTTCTTGTGTATGTTTTTTATCGTCAATATAAGAAGTTTGGCTTTTGACTACTAATCCTCTCTCTCTCTCTCTCTCTAGCTCTCTCTCTCTCTGCATCCTTGGTGACGACAGTCTGTTTTATTAAGCACCTGCCAGCAAAATGTGAGTACAATACATTTCCACTATTTCAAACAAAATGCTAGTGTAAAGCAAAATCTCTTATTCATTCAGTATGTATTGGGGTTTTATTTTTTAACCACTTTTCATGCCTGAGATGTATTGCTATACCAGTTGGGTTATTAAAACGCAATTTATTGTGATCTCTGTATTATATTTAGCAAATGCCTAAGGTTCTTTGCAAGAGAGTTCGCTAACAGCACCGCAAAATCTCTCTGGTTTTAAGCTGATACATCAAAAATTGCGTAGACTTTAGTGCCCTGCTCCATCTATCGGAATTTAGGGGAAACTGCATCGAGAGACGTATTTAGATCATGGTCCTAGTACATACACAAAATGTACCTGCACTTAATTCGATGCCCTTCAGTAATTTTCGCGACCCAAGCCGTTAATGCTCGTCTCGCACAACCCAGATTGATTTATGGCGCCCACATGACACAGTTATCACAGCATCAATGATCGGCAATGCGTTTTAAACAAAGCACATAAGTTCTTTATTATTGTGTTTTGTCTATCTAAAGTCTTGCTAATCGCCACAAAGTTATCGAACAACTACAGTTGCTATGGTTACCTCGCGACTTCTGTTAGCAAGCGTGTATTTAACGTAATCCGACTAACTTTACTCAAATGTTTGAAAACAAAACGGTTGATTTTTATTTTATTTTATCATTACTAATTTATTTATTTATTTATTTTCGAGTAAAACTATAAGACGTTTTTGTTTTGCGTTTCGGGAGCCTTATAGAACCTCAGAACGCCTCTTTACACTTTTTAATTTGCACACTTGCACCTGTAAAAGTAATTTAATGTTATGTAAGGTAAGTGTGTATAATTAAAGAAAACTCAGCTTTTATGGCAAATTGCATTTACAATGTCTTATTTTAATGAGCTTTAATTGCACCATGGCCTGAATTGAGGCCCAATTCTAATTTGTTTATTCATACATTGTTGTGCTTTGGAATTTAATGTAAAAGTATTATAATGTAATATTTGTTTAGAGGGGCTGAACATTCTCATGTGTCTGATTGAGCCTATGCAGAGCCAGTGGTGCAGAGGAGACCTCAAAGTCTTCCCAACCCCTGTCCCTTATTCCCTCAGGTCTGCCCCAGATGCCAATGCAAGCCCTGGAGCCCCAGAGGGTGAAGGGGGCCCACCCGCCCCACCCAACCTCACCAGCAACCGTCGTCTCCAGCAGACACAGGCCCAAGTGGATGAGGTAAACCCTACCAATATGAACTCAAATACTATGCTGGACTATGTGAATCATGACTTTAAAAAAAACATTAATATGTTGAAACAAAAAAAGGTTATTGTGAATAAAATTTAGGGAGAAGATGTACATTGAACATTGAGTACAGGCATATGGTTCAAGGAAAGCTACTAAATACAGCACTTTTTCAAGTTTATATTATGTTCTGATCAGTATATTTTTATGGCTTTTAATATATTGGTTATGACATATATTAGTAAAAATGTTAATTATAACAGTGAGGAAGTTAGTAAGATTAAAGGGGCAGACTAAAATTTATCAACGCTAGATGGACTCTTAGATGGACTTTCTTGGAATCATAAAATTTTCATGCAGTCAAATTTTTGAGGTACTAGTCAGTCTCTCATGCAATATTCATCCTAATATTGCTTCCACTGTTGTGTCTATGAAGATATTCCGTAATTTCTATTAAAAATCGTCTTTCAGTTTCACATCGAATATTACTGATGCAATGCAATGATGATGGTATGTTGCTGATTTCTTAGATTCTAAGTTGCTCTGTCTATATTTTGCATATGTGTTCAGGTGGTTGATATCATGCGTGTGAATGTGGACAAGGTTCTGGAAAGAGATCAGAAGCTATCAGAACTGGACGACCGGGCAGACGCGCTGCAGGCCGGAGCATCGCAGTTTGAGAGCAGCGCTGCTAAACTGAAAAACAAGTACTGGTGGAAGAATATGAAGGTGCGATTTGACTGTAGATGCTGGGTTGGGTTTATTTACATCTAGAATCCTTGTTCTCAGGTCCTATTTTATTTCAATTACTTTACGATACATATTTAAATTCACTGTTCAAACGAAATCACTGAATACAAATACACATCTCACCTAATTCAAGAAATGTATTTGTTGCCTAATGTAAATCAGCTTTAAAACCATTCTTAGGTAAACTGTCACATTCACTTTACATTTACATAAAAATAGTTTTATGAAGGACACCTTTTGGCTTTAGATTTTGTAGTTCACTTATAAAAAAATCTAAATGATTATATTAGTCTCAATTTAGATAGATAATTAGTATAGATAATTGATAAATATATAAATGAATACAAAATGGTGTAAAAACATTTTTTACAGAAATTGCTAGTAAGTTTCACAATTGATTGCAAAGAATTGGCAAGTGACATTGAATTAAACATCATAGCATTTTCTTTAAATTCCAACTTTGAAAAATCATTTTCTACAGTATAGTGCCTCCTTCGGTGTTTCTATATTGCCAGCAGTAAAGATGGCTCATGGGGCAAAGCTGACTCAACACTAAAGCAGAAGCATTCTCATTTGGGTATAACCTGAATGCAGTCCGGCCCATAAGTCACAGCGCTGGCTGGCGAGCGTTTGAGATATATTAGGCAAGTTGCAGTTGTGACGTAAGCTGCAGAGTCCAGCTACTCCTGAGACGTGCGGACGATCACAACCATCAGACGGTTACCATCTCCTTTCATTTCATTTACTTTCTAATTGCCAAAATAATTCCATTGATCATCTATTAATAGAAGGGACTTTTTAGAGCATGGCATGAATGCAAATGCACAGTTCATTTAAATAGTTTTAAATAATAAATGAGGAATTCATAATTTAATTTATTCCTTTTTTCTTAGTAAGAAAATGTCTTGCTTTGAAAGAAGAGGCACTTGAGATGTGTTGTGAACATCTTGTACGGCATTGGTCCATCTGACAGCCTCACTTTACATCTTTGTCTGTCACTGCATTTCTTTGTACCTCTCTTGAGTGCTTTGCAACAGTGCCCGAGCTTACTCAAAAACTCCTTCGGTTAGGAATATCTACTTATGGTTTTAGATTGGAGAATGTGTTGGCCCTTTTTAGGCCAAAAAAATAATACAAAAGAATGGGTGATGCAATAATGCAGATCTGTAGCACTGGTCCAAATGAACCCATGAATAACTACAGAGGGAAAATGAAACGCAAACTTCAGTTAAGTTTGAGTTTAGGATCAAGTCATGCATTTATGCATAGAAGCCAAAGTGTACTAGTTTACCCAGAAACAACAGCTGTGGTCCTATCGTTAGAGTATTAACAAAGTGCAACTGCAATGAGAAATTACAGGAATATTTTTTAGAATTGTTTTTACCCTCCTCCACATATAGACTCCTAGAAGCAACTTGTTTTCGCTTCTTAATATGGACCTTTATAGACCCGAATGGTTTTAGAGCGGTAAAGACTGTGAATTAAATGTCTGAAATTGACTATTGATTTAGGATGTTAATTCCTTCTAAAACATGGATAGCGCAATTTTTATAATTCATTTTAAGATTTAAAACGTTTAAAAAGCATACGAGAACGATTGTAGGATGTTTTAAGCATCTGCAGTCGACTTGAGGGGTATATCTGATCACAGATCGTCACTTTTGCTGTTTGATGTTATGTCTTTGACGTTAATGTCAGCCAGATCTGGAGGAAAAAACGGATGAAAAAATTTTACATTAATGGTACGATGTGGTGTAAAAGAAAGATCTAACATTACAGCAGTGATCACAATATAAAATATTTTAAAGTAGATTTTTTTTTATATTTATATATTCAAGATTAATGTGACAAGTGTGGTCACAAATGCAATTTATTTAGATTTATGTATTGATAATATAAATGTGACTATTAAAAAATTGGTAAAAATCAATGGTGAAATTCAGATCCTGATCATATTAACCCCTTGCACCTCCTGACTTTACTGGCAACATGATGTCTTTGGGTTGAATGAACTACTGCTGATATGCAAAATGAAAGAGAAATAATGTGACTAGTTTAATGTATTTGTAAATATCTGGGATTCAGTGTGGGAGCAGATACCTAATCAGCACTGGAGAGGAAAATGTTCAGGGATGTACCTCGGCATGTGTTTGTGTAAAATATACATGGGCACTTTAACCACCTTCATTATAGTGATTGTAGGTTTAACTGGACATTTTTGGGGTATTATGGACATATTGTCCAGCACCTAAAACTATGGCAATTTGCTCTTGTTGATGTGGAATTTAATGCAAGATCATTATGTGTGAATAATATCTCCTACATTCAGCATTAACCCAAACTGCAAACCTAATGCAGGACATTGAATGTTATTCCCTTAAAAATAAAAAATAAAACTGACTACATTGTGTTTTATGCAACCTATTCATTTGTAAACATGCACTGCAGAGATGCATAAAATAACAGTTCCTGTCCCTCAGCATTTGGAGCCAAGCTGCTTACTCGTGGTTCATTTCAAAGCATGTCTGCTTGCCCACCATGTGCGGATTCTAATAAAGTGCTGATGCTGTTTCTCGCTCCTCCCCTGTGTAGTTTTTTTTTTGTGAGCGGGTGGGGATACAGAAGCAAAGTTACCTCTGAAAAGAGAGTTGGAACAGTTCACATCACATGCAACTGTAGTAAATGAAGAGCACAAGAAGACTTGGTGAATATGGTATGATTTAATCGGTTATTAATCAGCAACAATGCTCATCCAAATCACAAAGTGAAATGAATCATACAAAGCGGTGATACAGAAATGTTTCGTACTACAGCACAAATGAGTAACCTAATTAGGAAGCGTGTACATGAAATGCACTTAATGTCTATTGAACAATCATGTATGAACAGTAACTGTCTTATTAACATGAAAGAACATTTCTAGATGCAAGTTCTCAGCTAAAACAATCTGTTTTCAGCATCTACTGGTACATAGAGATTAAAGCTAAATCATACATGAAAATTAATCAAGACAAGATCTACGGTTTATAGCAAGAGAGGTCTACGCTTTTACACAAACTAAACAAATCAAGGAGAAAAAAAAAACGGTTACATGAGATAAAGTTCAAAAAGACAGGAGCAACAAGAAATGTATATAAAAAGCCATAAATGATATGAAAATTAAAAACCAGGATCCATGAGCCTACTGTCGAAGCAGAATTTTGTATGTATTCACATTTTGAAAAACAACGGCATGTCTTAAAAACGAAGCAATCACAATATTTTAGCAAAAATGAGGGGTTGTCGTAAACGAAGCACTCAACACCTATATATGACCGAACTATCAGACAAAGATCTGATGATACGAAGCATAAAATAAGACTGTTTCACTATAAAACACTGAACTCGGCGGGACTGATTTTACAGAGTTTAAGTATGAATGAACCGACGATGATAAAAGAAATAAAACTACAGCAAAAGACGCACTTAACCGTCATCCTCGAAAAAGCAGCAGATTTTCACAGCCACTACTACATTGACTAAAAACCATCTGGGCAATTTAAATTTTAAAAATTAGCCTTGAGTATCTTAAAATCCTGTGCACACGGACTACTGCACAGGTATGAGGATACTACATCTGAAACAGTCTAGTTTGGTAGTTGCTCTGAAATTATTGGCACAAGTCATTGGTAACCAATAAGGTGTGCTTAGCATGATAACGTTTTCAATGGAACCGTTAATTGTGCATCATCTTTTTGGATCCCATGATGTTAACAGGCTACATACCTGTCCTTCGAGTTTGCATGCTTAATTATTACGCAGACAAAATATATTTTTTCCCCATGCAAAAACAAAACAAAAAAACAATTGTGCTCAATCATACTGCGAGCAAACATTTCGGTTAACGAGCTTCAAAAACAAAAAAAACAAAAAAAAGAAAAAGAAGAAAAAAAATTGTCTGGCATGGCAGGCAACATCAAAAGCACACTTTGTCAGATAAAAAAAAAAAAATGCAAAAAAAATGCAAAAAAATTATTGACATAGCCTATTAAAACCCTTCGAAAAATATACCCACCAATTTTCAATGAAGCCCCTTATCTCTTCATTTCTTTTTTTTGAATTTGCCCACCATCTCGTTCTCGCTTGTGTTGTTCACTTTTGAACAATCAATGGCGTCATCGTCGTCATCTTCTTCGTCTTCTGGGTCTGCGTCGTTCTCGCTCACCCTGGTGTCTTCATCATCATCGTTTGGATTTTGCGACGAATCATCAGAGGTGCGGGATTGTTTGGGAGAGGGTGCATCGGTCTCCTCTTCGTCTTCCTCCGCTGATGCCATGGGGAGTTTTTCGAGCACGACTGCGAGTCTGACTTTGCTTGGACGTCCTCTCTTACGACGTGGAGCAGCGCCATCGGCGTTCTCACCTCCCGTCTCTCCACCTTCTGCGGCACGTGCCTTGACTTTTCCGGTACCTGGAGGTCGGCCTCTCTTGCGGGGAGTGTCTCCGACTTTATGTTCGACAATCTTGACCTTTTTGCCAGAACCTGGAGGCCGGCCTCTCTTGCGAGGAGTTCCGTCGGTGTTTCGTTGAATGACCTTCAATTTGGTGCCAGAGCCTGGGGGACGGCCCCTCTTGCGAGGAGATCCGTCAGCCTGCTGAATCTTCTTCACCTTGTTGGGAGAGCCTGGAGGGCGGCCTCTCCTTTTTGGGGTTCCATCTGAGGCCCTGGCGATCTTGGCAACCTTGGTAGAACCTGCAGGACGACCCCTCTTTCTCTTCAACGAGCCCGCTGGCCTCCCTCTTTTTCGTGGAGAACCGTTGGCGGCATCAAGGCTGTTTTCGACGCCAGCTTGTTTGGCTCTGCCACTTTGCGAACCGGATTTGGCACCGTACTTGCGTGGTCTTCCTCTACCTCTTTTTACCTTGGTATCTTCGGCGATGGGATGAATGCGTGGTCTTCCGAGCGGCTTTGACAGTCTCCGCTTGCGCTGTAAACTCAACCTGTGAAGTCTCTCTGATTCTTCCTCAGGTGTGAGCGGGATCTTTCTCGGCCTGCCGGGCATTTTTATCTTCTTTGGTCGACCACGTTTCCTCACCTTGGTCTTTATGACTATGTCGGGAGAAAAGAAGTCCACCTTTTTAGATGGCCTGGCATTGTGTGTCGGCGCTTTCTCGGTAGTGAACTTCTTATTGAGCGACCCCCGTGGTCTGCCTCGTCCACGTTTGGGTGGATGGGTGCTGCCGTTGGGCAGAGGGCTCTCGGTTCCTTCTTTATTCTCAACCTCCATCACGTTGCAGCTTCTCGCTCACAACTTCAGGCGTATCAGTGCCACACTCTTCTGTTTGGTGCTGAGAATCTGAAAACAACAAGATGAGAGGGAGAAAATGGTTTGAGATGAAGATACAAGACATTTACACAGACGCTTTTATCCAAAGCGACTTACAAATGAGGACAATGGAAGCAATCAAAATCAACAAAAGAGCAATGTGCTATGACAAGTCTCAGTTAGCTTAACGAATAACACGTAGCAAGGTTTTTTTTAATTATATAATAAATAAAAAGAAAACAGATAGAATAGGAAAAAGAATAGAGCAAGCTAGTGTTTTGAGTTAAGCACTTGAATATACCTCAATATAGTTTTCCCTCCAAAACCAGAATTGATTATTTTCTACAATACACTATTTTTGCGCAAACGTAAAACAACAACGAGCAAGCTGTTTGCATACCTTGTATTTTCAAGCATACAACTTTTATTTTATATTCTTAAAAAAGAAACGCTAATTTTACATAGGTGGAAATGTTCAATAAAATGTAAATAAAAGTAAAATAAGTTTACGGCACAGCCAAACAAAAAACGTACAATGAAAGGAAAAAAGCAAATATGAACCTATTTATTGAAACCTCAAATAAATTAATATAAAAAAAGACTTCATCTCTCTTTATTTACTAATATATATATATATATATATAACGATTGGGTTTAATTATATAACGATTCAACAACTTCACCAAATCCATTTATATAGTTCATTCACAACAGATATAATGATGTTAAACTATTAGGGTGTTGATATTGGTTTTAAAAAATAGTTTGTAAAAAAAAAAAAAAAAATCATAGTAAAAAAATATGGAAGTAAATAAAAATTACGCAACTGAATTAAATGCTGTTTTTGGCTAAGAAAGAAAGCGCTAAAATCGTACCATAATATTTCATATTTAAACGAATATTTAAACATAAAAATGCACTCACTAAAAACCATTTTCATAAAATTGGAGAGGATATGAGGTGCAATGGTGTTTTTTTATTTTATTTTGTGAGCAATTTATTTGAAAACAGACCGAATCGACTGAAGCGCTGTTTGCAGACTCGAGACAATAGAAAAGCCATCTCAGTATTGACAACAGAAAGGAATCGGCTAGAGAAGTTCGAACACGCTGCTAGTCTACTTCATGCAGGCTTAACGGGTGCAAATGTACAGCTTTATCACAGCATGAAAAAAACTGCATCGTTTTTTACCGCGAGATCTTACATATTACAAAATATTGACGATAATATTCTGCTCGTTTAATTTTTATGGAGCAATAACGCAAAATTCGTCAAAATAATTTAAAATACGAACGATTTCATGCAGTATAACAGGCATAAAAGAGCGGATGCAGTAGACTGGCTGCCATCATGTAACGTTACAGTGAAGCCCGCGAGCTTTTGTAGTTCCAGGTAAAATGTGAGGCACTGGCGATTTTTGTTAGCTGCCTGCTAACACGACTAAGACAACTTTTCAATGGAAAAAGACACTACTTTCATTCGTTCGATAATAAAAAACGGCAAATATTCGAAACACAACGCACCTTACTCGCAAAGCGCTTTCACAACAGCAGAGATGATCTTTTTCATGCATTCGACAATATTTTCGATGCAAACAGCATCGGACAGTGGGCGGGCGACTCTGATTATTTGAAAGGCAATGCCAGTTCTTCCTCGTCTCTCGCTCAGCGTCGACGGTTCGTGGCACAGCGCCGCCTACTGTGGTGGAGAGTGCGAACGTGAACGTGAAGAATGAACGTATTAAATAAAGAAATAAAGCAGTTGAGTGCGAGTGTGTGTGTAAATGTAATGTGAAAGAGTCCAATCAAATCACGTAAGCTGTATCAATGTATAGCTGAAGAACACACGACTACAAAAATTCCAGTTATGAGTTCTTGAATAGGAATTTGCCAATTCTAAAAAGTGAAAAAATTGAAAAGTAATTAAACTTCCTTTGAGCATTTTTTATTTTTATTTAAAGACCATATGGCATTTCTTTAATAACACATAAAATGCCCCTATTGTCTGTCAGATCAAACTTAGATGGCCTGAGATATCACATCTGTCTCTCTGCACACAGTTCAACAAAAAAAAGCATAGCCCGCCCTTTTTAGCCAATCAGAAACGCGTTCTGCTTTTCAATCATTTGCCGCGTTTCGGTTTGCTAACATCCGGTTTGCTGAGCTCTTGGGGGGCGGGATTTCGGAGGACGTTGTCGTTTGGTTGAAAGAGAAAGAACAAAAAAGCTTCAACATTACAAGAGGTAAAACAGTAATATATGCAATATATAATAATATATACTGACTGTAATATATATATTATACATATATAATAATGATATAGTAATGTAATATATTGTATAATATTGTTTAATCCCTATATTTCAGTAACATCATATATTATTTAATCCCTGTTTTATGATTTACCACCATAAGAACTTCTCTAAAAGCATAAATACAAAAAAATCACATGTGTAATCGTTTTTGAGGTTATGTTCTTAGATAAGTCTTGGAGTAAGTTTCTGGCTCTGCAAATACATATAAAACCAAATGTACCTGAATTATTGTTTAGATTTATTATTTGTATTATTCAGGTATGTTTTTCTTTTAAACTAAAAATAGGATTGCATACTGTCAGTTTATGTTTTATGAACTTATCACAGACAGGCTACCTAACAAAATTATATGCCTACTTAAGCATATTCTCAATTACACATTATTTATTCATTTATTTTTGATTATATATCGATCAACGGACAAGTAGCCTATAGGCAAAATATACAGAAAGCAGCATGTTTGTCCTATACTTCTTTACTTAATCGGTTGATCAGATGTAATTAAAACATGTGTAATTAAGAATTCTAGGTATACATCTTTTAAATTGACATGTTCCAGTTTATTAGTTTTAAAATACATTTCTCACACAATAAATATATATATATATAAGAACTCAACTAAAGATTAATAAAATGAACTTAGTAAGGAAAGCAATTTCACCCCAAAGCTGACTTGTTTTCTTATAAACTTGAACTAGTTGGTCAACTTTTTAAGTTTAATTTAAACTGAGTACATAATTATTTGACATCTTTTTCTTGTATTGCAAATAAGTAAACGTATCATCATACTTATAGCTTGCTATATTTAGGCTATATATGGGTTTTGCACTTTAAGTATGCACTGAAAAGAAATCTGGTGTATATGTTCAATAAAAAAATGAGCCAATATCCAATATATTTATATAAGTACACATATAAGAATACTACCACTGATAGTAACTTAGAAAATACACTTGAACTAAAAGTATACTTGGGGAATACTAATAAAGAATACACTTACCCGAGTGTGTGAACTATGCTGTTCACTTAAATTTGATGCCAGAAAGATTAAAGCATTATTTTTAAGGAAGGAAATATTTCTGCATAATAGGATTGAATACAAAGTGAGAGACAACTTAAATGCATCAAGTATTTTATGAAAAAAATAAAATAAAACTACATAGGCAATAAAAGTATAACAATTTATTCAATAGAAGACAGAGGTACATATCATTTGATTGCCTTTATTGTATGCTATCCATTTAAATGTATGATGATGAATGAGGGAATGCAAATTGGCTGATATTCTATCAAATAATGTGACTAAATTTGTATTTTGTTAAGACAGTAAGTCCATCCAGCACATCATAGAGTAGAAAAACACACTGGATTTTCAAGATACATTAAGTGAAAATAACTAGTCTATAGTCTCTGATGGGTGCTTAAAGGGATAGTTCACCCAAAAATGAAAATTTGATGTTTATCTGCTTACCCCCAGGGCATCCAAGATGTAGGTGACTTTGTTTCTTCAGTAGAACACAAATTATGATTTTTAACTCCAGCCGTTGCAGTCTATCAGTCGTATAATGCATGGCAATGGTAAAAAAATCTAGGAGAAAAAAAAATCATGCAAAGCCAAATCCAAATAAACCCTGTGGCTCGTGACGACACATTGATGTCCTAAGACACGAAACGATCGGTTTGTGCCAGAAACCGAACAGTATTTATATCATTTTTTACCTCTGATTCACCGCAATGTCCAACTTCCTTGAGTGCACGCACGGCGTGAGGTGTGTACGCGCTCTGGCGTAGTTTACATAAGCGCCGGAAGTGATCTCTTGCGTGTATACGTCACTCATTGTTTACACAGTGCAGTCATTGTAGGTACGATGGCTAATCAAAATGGTACTTACTTGCGCTTATCCGGATTGTTCAAACCAACTTAAAACTAAAAGATTACGTTCTCTCGCGCGAACTCATTCGGGAGTGGTGACTTTCCACGTATTCCCAACTTCTGAGCCTGCTCGCCTGAAGTTATGGTTGATTGCTCTTCGGCTGGATATCAACACACTTTACACCATTAACGTAAACTACGCCAGAGAGCGTACACACCTCACGCACCGGATGCCGTGCATGCGCTCAAGGAAGTTGGACATTGCGGTGAATCAGAGGTAAAAAAATGATATAAATACTGTTCAGTTTCTGGCACAAACCGAACGTTTCGTGTCTTAGGACATCAATGTGTCGTCACGAGCCACAGGGTTTAATTTGGATTTGTCTGTGCATGTTTTTTTACTCTCAGCTAGATTTTGTTACCATTGCCATGCATTATATGACTGATAGACTGCAACGCCTGGACTTAAAAATCATAATTTGTGTTCTACTGAAGAAACAAAGTCACCTACATCTTGGATGCCCTGGGGGTAAGCAGATAAACATAACATTTTAATTTTTGGGTGAACTATCCCTTTAACTTCCCTATTATAGTGACATTTTCTCCAGAGCTGGGAAACGTCCTTCAAACGCAGAATGAAGAAAAACAAGAGGTTGTAGACATTAATAGTCCTCATCTCACTCTTTTTTCTTTTTTTATATGATTTCTTCAGCATTGTATATTCCCATCTTTCCAAACACAATTTGCAATTGTAGATTTTCTCTACCTTATCCATTAAAACAAGACATTGAGGCCTCCCTCTCTTTCGTGGAGGACCATTGGCGACATCAAGGCTGATTTTGACGCTAGCTAATTTGTCTCTGCCACTTTACGAACTAGATTTAGCGCCATACTTGTGCGGTCTTCCTCTTGCCCTTTTTACCTTGGGACCTTCGATGATGGGATTTATGCTTGGTTTTCCAAGGGGCTTTGACTGTCTCCGCTTGCAACCTTGGTAGAACCTGCAGGACAACCCCTCTTTTTCTTCAACGAGCCCGCTGGCCTCCCTCTCTTTCGTGGAGGGCCGCTGGCGGCATCAAGGCTGATTTCAACGCCAGCTTGTTTGGCTCCGCCACTTTGCGAACCGGATTTGGCACCGTACTTGCGTGGTCTTCCTCTACCTCTTTTTACCTTGGGACTTTTGGTGATGGGATGAATGCGTGGTCTTCCGAGCGGCTTTGACAGTCTTCGCTTGCGCTGTAAACTCAACCTGTGAAGTCTCTCTGATTCTTCCTCAGGCGTGAGCGGGATCTTTCTTGGCCTACCAGGCAGTTTTATCTTTTTTGGTCGACCACGTTTCTTCACATTGGTCTCTGTGTCTTTGTCAGGTGAAAAGTTGTTCATCTTGTTTGATGGCCTGGCACTGTGTTTCTTGGCAGTGACCTTCTTATTGGGTGACCCTCGTGGTCTGCCCCTTCCTCTTTTTACCTTGGGATCTTCGGCGATGGGATGAATGCGTGGTCTTCCGAGCGGCTTTGACAGTCTCCTCTTGCGCTGTAAACTCAACCTGTGAAGTCTCTCTGATTCTTCCTCAGGTGTGAGCGGGATCTTTCTCGGCCTGCCGGGCATTTTTATCTTCTTTGGTCGACCACGTTTCCTCACCTTGGTCTTTATGACTATGTCGGGAGAAAAGAAGTCCACCTTTTTAGATGGCCTGGCATTGTGTGTCGGCGCTTTCTCGGTAGTGAACTTCTTATTGAGCGACCCCCGTGGTCTGCCTCGTCCACGTTTGGGTGGATGGGTGCTGCCGTTGGGCAGAGGGCTCTCGGTTCCTTCTTTATTCTCAACCTCCATCACGTTGCAGCTTCTCGCTCACAACTTCAGGCGTATCAGTGCCACACTCTTCTGTTTGGTGCTGAGAATCTGAAAACAACAAGATGAGAGGGAGAAAATGGTTTGAGATGAAGATACAAGACATTATTTGAATTAAGCACTTGAATTGACACTTCATATTGTTTTCCCTCCAAAACCAGAATTTACAATTTACCACAAAAAACAATTTTTGTGCAAATGTACAACAACAAGCAAAGCAAATTTCCCCCACCATCTTGTGTACAACTTTAATTATTTTATATTCTTAAAAGAAAACTAATTTTACAAAGGTGGAATTGTTCAATGAAATGCAGTCCTTAAGTTTTGCCTCTGTCACCATCTCTTTTTGAAATCCTGCAATTGCAGCGGTTTGCGGAATTATCTTCGTTGCGTGGGTTTTGCACCGGCACGTGCTCCTCAAAACATTAGATTCATCTAATTGCACCGGCACACACTCCTCAAAACATTAGATTCATCTGCGCTGGAGCAGCGCAGATGAATCTAATGTTTTGAGGAGTATGTGTGGCACTCAGTCACCGCACCAGTGTGGATATTTACTGTACTTCACAATCACAGATTCTAGCCAACGTCTTGGAATATACGACCCAAATAAGAATTTTCACCGTATATTGTCATCTGAACAAGTTAGTAACAAGTCTGCCACGTTTGTTCTGACCAACTGAGGAAAAAAGCATAAATCGAGCTACCAATGGCGATTTAATCTAAATTAGCTCATATCACATCAAACCGTGCAAATTATTATTATTGTTATACTTTCTCAAATTGTTTATGTTAACAACATCAGCGTTACGTGACTATGTGATTATAGTGTGTATAAGAGAGTAGATATAAATTTCTGTACAGTCTAATATCTAATTGTCATACCAATCAAATTTCATATTAAATTCTTTTAACCCAAAAAGCTCCCTTCCGACTGGTTGTCTTTAAAATACAAATCTTGTGTAATCCCAGGCTATCTGTAATAATCAGAAGCCCATTTAAAACTGCAATATAATTTAATTTAATTCACATGTGTTTCTTAAACACAATCCTTTCTGGATTACAATCTGCCATTAAAATGATAAATTTAATTATTTCAGCTGATGTGAGAAAAGGCTATAAACGATTGGCCACCTGCAGGACCCTCACATGTGATATAGGGACAACTTCTTTATGTTTACATACGTGGCGTAACGACGCGGCAGCATGCTCGAATTTCCCGCGAAAACCTACCCGAACCACTCAAATGAAAAACATTATTATAAGCTAACAGTTGTGAAACAGGATGAAGTAAGGCGATAGTTTTGAACGCTGGCTGGTTATGTGCTTGCTCAAATATTGATTACGGACTGCAGCTTTAAATAAGTTTACTGCAGACAATGAAAAAGGAATAAATTAATATAAAACAGACTTTAAGTCTAGGTGATCAAAATCAATTATTATTTACAAGATATTATTTAATATATTTGTTTGGCACTTAGGACTATTGTGTTTAATTACAAAATATTAACCATTCAACAACTTCACTGAATCTATTTATAAAGTTCATTCACAACTGATAAAATAATGCTAAGGCTATTAATATTATAGTTTTTAGATGATAAAAATCGTTTGTAAAAAAAAATAATAGCAAAAAATACGGAAGTAAATTAAAATTACACAACTGAATTAAATGCTGTTTTTGGCTAAGAAAGCGCTAAAACAGCTAAAAAAACATGTACGTTAATTATATACACACAAACAAATATTTAAATATGAAAATGCACTCACTAAAAACCCTTTTCATAAGAATGGAGGAGATATGAGTTGCATGTTTTTTTTTTGATAATTGTGTGAGAGGTTTATTTGAAAACGGACCGCATCGACTGAAGCACAGTTGCAGACTCGAGACAATAGAAAACCCATCTCGCCAACGAATCGGCTAACTTACATCTTTATCACAGCATGAAAAATACTACATCGTTTTTACAGCGAGATCTTACAGATTACAAAACATTGTGTTTAAATTCTAAATGAGTTAAAAATATACACTATTTCACGCAGTATAACAGGCATAAAAGAGCGGATGCAGTAGACTGGCTGCCATCATGTAACGTTACAGTGAAGCCCGCGAGCTTTTGTAGTTCCAGGTAAAATGTGAGGCACTGGCGATTTTTGTTAGCTGCCTGCTAACACGACTAAGACAACTTTTCAATGGAAAAAACGACTACTTTCATTCGTTCGATAATAAAAATCGGCAAATATTCGAAACACAACGCACCTTACTCGCAAAGCGCTTTCACAACAGCAGAGATGATGGACGGTGGGCGACTCTGATTATTTGAAAGGCAAAATGCCAGTTCTTCCTCGTCTCTCGCTCAGCGTCGACGGTTCGTGGCACAGCGCCGCCTACTGTGGTGGAGAGTGCGAACGTGAAGAATCAACGTATGGGTCAAATTAAATAAATAAACAGTTATGTGTGAACGTATTGTGATAGAGTCCAATCACGTAAGCTGTATCTTTTTATAGCCGAAGAAAACACGAGTAAAATCGTTCCAGTTATGAGCTGCTGAAAAGAAATATGCATTCTAAAAAGTGGAAAAAATGGGAAAAGGTTATTTGAGCATTTTTTTAATTTAAAGACCTATAGCATTTCTTTAATAACACACATAAAATGCCAAATCCTTCCTCTGTATCATTCAGTGTATCATCTGATTCATTCAGTTATGAACCAAAAATTAAATGTTTGCATTCCTTGGAGGAACATACACTCAAGAAATGGGAAGATGGCTCATTTTTTTCGTTTTGTTTAACAAATGGAAAACGAGATTTTGGCTCGACGTCTCTTATTTTGTTTGTGGTTTACAAATCGGTTTATGGCTTAGATATTTCATTTCATGTGGGCGGCACTGAAACGTCTATTTCATTTGATTGGTCAAACAGCCACCAAAATTCCCTTAATCTTTTCACATATAAGTCATTGTACTATTAAAAACATCCTGTAAGTTTCATAGCTCAAAACTTTCTCGTTAGTCTAAAAACAGCTTATATTGAAGCCAGTCTGCGAAAATGACAGCTTGTGGACAGGCCCCTAACCAGCTATGAGGCCACCGAGGTCCGGACCTCGGTAAATTTTTCATGTTCAAAAATAAAATGTGTTCTTTGAATGACTAATTTGCTGTTAAACTCCACATATGAATGCCTGCATGACTTGTATTATTCGGTTTAGACAGTTTGCAAGAATGTTTAGCGTCCCTGGTATGAAAATGATCGCTGCGACACGCTGGAGGAGTTAACGAAGCTTGAGAGAGTTGTGAGTGAAGGCGTGGGCGCAGCATCCAGATCCAGCCATTATAAGCTTTTTTGGACTCGTCTATTCCACTTAAAGGGGTCATATGATGCGATTTCAAGTTTTCCTTTCTCTTTGGAGTGTTACAAGCTGATTGTGCATAGATAAGATCCCTGAAGTTGCAAAGACTAAAGTCTGAAATCCAAAGAGATATTCTTTATCAAAGTTAAGACTCTGCCACGCCCCCCCCTAAAACACCCCCACATATCTACCTCAACTATGTGGAAATATTTGCATAATGCCGCCCAAATGTGCACGCAAAGAAAGAAGGCGTGGTTTCAGTAACCGCAGTTAGTGTTGAAGCAGCCATGTCAGGAAGACGCTGTGTGTTTCTAGGCGAAAGCAAAAGCACTTTATTTGGCCTTCCAGAAGTAGATGCATTTAGGAATCTTT
>NW_015505295.1:675676-682274 GCF_001515645.1 Sinocyclocheilus grahami
CAATTGAGGTCCTTCCTTGGATTTATCAATTACTACAACAGGTTTTTGCCAAATCTAGCCACTGTTCTCCATCCTCTACATGCCCTGTTACAAGCAGGAAAGAAATGAATGTGGTCCAAGCAATGTACACAAGCTTTTCAGGAACCAAAGGAACTGGTGATGTCAGATACAGTACTGACTCATTTTGACCCTCACAAACCACTAAGGTTAGCATGCGATGCCTCACCATACGGAATTGGAGCAGTGTTGTCACATGTGATGGCTGATGGAACGGAGCGCCCCATAGCTTTCGCGTCACGCTCCCTTACTGTTGCTGAGAAGAACTATGCACAGATTGACAGGGAAGCTTTGAGCCTGGTATGGGGTGTGAAACGATTTAATCAGTATCTGTATGGAAACACATTTACCTTGGTTACAGATCATCAACCATTGGTTTCCATCTTCAGTCCTCAGAAAGGAGTTCCACTGACAGCAGCAGCGCGGATGCAAAGGTGGGCGTTGTTTCTGGGAGGACATAGATACCAGATTGAATTCAAAAGAACACACAAACATGCTAACGCTGATGGGCTATCACGTTTACCATTGGTTGGTTGTGATTCAAAGACAGAGAATGTAAGCACACCTTTGGATGTTTTTACAATTGCTCAGCTTGAGAGTTCTCCTGTTACAGATGAAATGATTCGGAGAGAAACCAGGAGAGATCCTACATTGTCACAGGTATATTCCGCTATACAGTCTGGCTGGAATGCAGAGCAGAAGCTTCGATTCATGCAATTCTATCAGCGCCGTGATGAACTCACTCTAGATGGGGGTTGCATCATGTGGGGATTAAGAGTTGTTGTACCACCTAAGTTGCGAACTAGAGTCTTGGAGGAGCTCCACGTTGGACATCTTGGAGTGGTAAAGATGAAGTCACTTGCAAGAAGTTTCGTATGGTGGCCTGGTATAGATCAGCAGATCGAGCAGCTCGCCATGAACTGCTCAGGATGTCAATATGTGCAAAAGGTGCCAAAACCTGCACCGCTACATCCTTGGGAATAGCCTGTGTTACCGTGGCAAAGAATCCACGTTGATTTTGCGGGTCCTTTCATGGGCACTACATTTCTGGTAGTTGTTTAGAAAGTTAATAAAGCAGGAAGTTTCAGTTTAGAGTCAGCAGTATCTTTATCTTATCTTATTTGCAAAAGATTGGAAATAATTTCGGTTTATGTTTATTTATTTTCAGTTTGTTTTAGTATCAATATCTGGCAATACTGCATCGGACAGATTTTTGCAGAAAGGATAAGACATTCGGTAAGGGAAACGCAAAAATTATTATGATATTATCTGTCATAAACGTTATCAACGCTGTCAAAAACAGTAGCATTTAACACAATCAGCCTACACACAGATCTGTAGAACAAGTCGGGTACAGAATGAAATGAAATACGCAAAAACTAGCCATGAAGAAGTCTATGCCATGTCATTCAGTATAGTTAAATTTTCACAAATCATGCTATAAACTTTCATAAGAGCACTAGAGAAAGTTATTGTAGTTATGTATTGTTGCAATAAACAACTGATAAAATTACCCACCCTTAAATATAGTAAAGTATTAACAAATTTTGATGCAATAAATAGGGTATGATTTAAAAATGATCATCCCTTCAAAACATTTACATGTCTGTCTCCTTTAAAGTGTTTATAGTGTATATAATGAGTTGTATTTGTAGGGGTTATTATTACACAATTCTTTAAAGTCACCATTAAATCAGAATTGAAAATTCGTATTTTTGAATGGAATACTGTAGTGTTTATTATAAATAATTTATCTGTGCACTTCATTATTTTTTTTTAATTCATGTGCCCTCCTAATCTTTAATCAAAAACGTTAACCTCCCCTCCCCCTCAAAACGACTCATCTTCTCTTCCGGTCACGAGGTATGGCGCAAGGGCGGAGCTAGTGACGTGAGGGGTAAACACTGGGATAAAAGACAGGGGGAATAGCTGAAGCTGATGCTTCACTTTATAGCACCCACACCAGTCATGAGGGAGTATGTTACCCCTAAACACTGAAAAGATATTAGGATATTACCACAACATTATGTTAGGACATCGTAAACTAATTTTTTTCATGAATACGACTTGACCTGTAGTCATGTTTAGTGTACTTATATTATAAATTTGTGTACTACTTGTTTTTTTGTAATTGTAATTTATAAAAGCCCTCCTAGGAACAAGTGTTGCAAATCAGTTTCGGCTACAAGCACTATGGTACATGCATGGGATGATTGTTTTTACATTTTCATCTATGTTTATTGTATCTGTCCCTAACAAATAAAACATTAAAAAAAAACCTGATGGAGGACGCGCTCAGTCATTCAGACAGTCTCTCTCTGTGTCTCTGTGTCTCTGTGTCTCTCTCTCTCTCTCTCTCTCTCTCTCTCTCTCTCTCTCTCTCTCTCTCTCTCGTGCGCACGTGCTGTTTAGCCATGTTTTGTGCCGTTGAACGTAGTCGTCATCCTTAATAAATAAAACATTTATTCATGCTTGGGTGTTGGCTGTGAATCCAGTGGACAGAAATCCCCCACTACTAACTGCAAACTGGCATTCAGATCTGCCTCTATTTTGTTAGCAACGCCCCAACTTCCAACAATCCAATCAATTCCCGAAGGACGAAATCAAGTCCCGCCCTCTCATTTCAGATGCTGTTTTACTCAGATATACGTCACAGTAGAGAAGAAAAGAGGACCACAACTTCTGTTTCATGCCGACTTTAACTCCAACCCCCGTTATCCCATTTAGGAGAGAGGCGACCACAGGAGACCAAACAATAAAGATGGCTCAGAAAGACAACAAGACACTGTGTAGTGCAAAGTTGTGGAAAAAATTGTCTTTGCATTGCCTTCCTTCTAAACCCAACATTAGGAAAGAGTGGATGGACTGCATCAGTAAGAACTTGGTCCTTTGCTCACTTCATTTTATCACGGATTCGTTTACAAACAAAGCACAATTCAACACAGGATTTTCAGAAAGACTGAAACTAAAAGACGATGCTGTGCCGACTATATTGAATCGCAACCAAGCGGCAACCTCCCACTCTCTATCGTGAAGCCAACACAGAAGTGACTTAAACTGTAATTCGTCAACTGGCTATTAGAGGCTGGCTGCAAAAGGGAGTCAATCCCTTAGGCTCCCCATGTTAAAATGCCCAACTTTACAGCAGAAAAAACTTTTACAGCCTGGTTCAAAAAATGATTTTGGTCTATATAGCTAATTTTGCCCTTCATGACAACTATGAGGTCATCCGTTTAATTTATATTAAGCCTTAAAGTTCAGCATAATTAAGGGCGTGGCCACTTGAGTGACAGGTGGATTGCCGTTGCTGTCACCACCGTCGAGCTAGATGGGCGTGGTTTCAGCATATATATCTTATATATTCTGTGGAAGGCGTAGGACCAAGAAATTTTCGTCCAATCAAAATGCTCGGTCCAAGCATTTTAATTGGCTTTCCTACCTGCCTGTCAACGTGTGTATTAGCATACCTCTGCGCACCCGGTTCATGCAGACAGGATACGTCATCAGCGCGTTCACGCATGCAGACAGAGCAATAATGGCAGACAAACATCAACAACCCGATCTTCCTTCCTGGTATTGTAGTACTTTTAAAGTTTTCTCACCGATGAATGATACATGATGTAGCCCAGCGGTTCCCAATTCCAGTCCTCGCGATTCAGATAACCAGCTCATTAGAAGTGAGCTACGTGCATGAACTGTGTTCCTGCTCCCTACTCCCTGAGCAGGGGAAATCCGTTGAAGTTTACTTCACTTCGGAACATGGGCTGGAATTGGGAACCGCTGATGTAGCCTATTGTAGTAATGTTGTCTCTGGTATTCTGGTCTGTGTGCGTATATGCGTTCAGGGGGCGTGGCTTTGGACAGCAATTGCAGGGAGGGTTGGACGCTTGCTTTCAGTGCTATCAGGCTAAAGTTAGCATTTTCCAAGATCTCCTACTGCACCTTTAATTATGATTTTTGAAGTGGGCCCTATCTGTTTTTCTGTAAGTGCTACTGATAAATGCTATGTCACTGATTAAAAGTGAAATGTTTGGGTGTTATTGTACTTCCACTAGGCCTATATTGCAGAGCTATAAAAAAAGAGAGCAGGGAATGGACCGTTGCAGGACTTTGTCCGGCAAAAATGTACTAAAGTTTTAAAAGGAGAGAAAATATTTATAATCTCACCAAATCATGAATTCAGGTCCTATATTTGTCTGTTATTTTTTCGCTTCCAAAACTGTATCAGAGAGATATTTCTGTGCCTTTTCTCGTAAAGTTCCGGAGATGTAATTAAAATTCTTCAAAAAAATCATAATAATAATATTTATTTATTCATTTATACAACAGTTCTTTCTGGTCCTGGAATCTGATTGGCTGAGAGGAGTGCGATATCGGAACTCCAACCATTTCACCATTGTATCACTCTGCTTGCAGTATTTCTCACAGTGAGTGTCATAGCATGCGCCCAAATCCACTACAATTATATATAATACTGTTTTTCTGTGACGGAATGTCGTTTTTTTTAGGCGAGAATGTACTTTAGACTTCAAATATGCAGTTTGTTAATAAAGATACCATCTATTTGAAAATTTGCTTCGACATTTTCGGAGATGTGAGCTCCAGAGCATCAGCGGCCATTCAGTGCTCATGAACCTGCCGAGAACAGATCTTCTGGATTTTGCCGCTGGCTCTGATATCTCTATAGTGGTTAAACATGGGATATAATTTGCTTTGGGTAAATTTAATGGGCAGACTTTGTTCTCATTAATCTATTATTTGTTCCAGAGCAAATTGTTTTGGCTAAGGGCAAAAGCTCATCACGTTATTTTGTGTAAACTCAGTGCTGTATCAGAGCGCTGCCTTTGTATACTTTTGACTGAATTGGCTAGCAACTTTTATGATGGCTGTTGTTGTTGTTTATTAAATATTATTATTCAATAAATACAATTTTATATAAATAATAATTTATTTAATTTGGAAACGGTGTGTGTGTTCGTGATGGTAATTTTAGTTACATTGTTCCACCATTAGATGAGAAGTCATGGGAGTTACCAGATCAGTAGGCGAGGCCAAAACAGAGGGGCATTTTCGACCATGTTACCTGATTGGCTGATGTCATAGTGACAGGTAGGTTTAGGGGTGGGGTCAGGTAACGGGGATCATTTTCATTGCATGATTTAGAAACACCTAGCAGTTTGAAAACACCCACAAAGTCAGAAACGCCCACTTTTGCTCTGCAGAGACTCTGTGAGCAGCAGTAAATACTTTTATACTGAAAGAGACTGAAACAGGGTTGTAAAAAAGGAAGTTATTTTTACTTTCAACAAAACCTTGTAAGACGCAGCCAACAAATGCATTTAGCAGCGCTGTCATCAGAAATCACCCTTAACAGATGAAAGGATAGTACGACAAAGAAATCGCTTTCCTCAGCAGACATTCAAACTAATGTTTTATTGTGAATATGAGATTGAGCTGAAAAATTAATGCTGTATCAGATGCAGGTAATCACACTTGCTCAGTCCACCTGTTTCTCATAATACTTGACTCTACATAATACAGAGAGCTTTTAATACAGTAATACAATAAGCGTTCAATGAAGCAACTCAATGTTTTTTCGTTACTAGTTCTAAAGTGATGTTTTCGAATTAGTAATGGAGGCTGGGGCTCAGCTGTTAAACTGTCAACTTAAGATTTGAATCTTTGTCGGAAGGAAGTAGTCCTGCACAAAAGAGGACTTTAAAGGCACTCCGTTGTTTGGTCTTCTGTTGTATAAATGCAGTATCACACTCATAGCCGTGCGGTATATCAGCACACTGTGTTTTTTAACGCTCAAAAAAGCATGTCTTAAAGCAGGCGGTAATTTTGCACTGCTCGTGATAGATTGCACTGGTCATTATGGAAATTATCTGGCTGCGTCTGTGGTCTTTAATGTGCGGATTGTCAGTAAATCACACACAGAATTTTCCCCTCCAATCGGCGCTTTGAATTGCGCATTAACACTAATTTGCTGTTTAGTAAATTTGGCCCTTTATCTGTTGATTGAGATGTAGGCCTAATTAAAAAGGTGTAATTAAGAATTGCAAGTATAGCCTACTTTGACATACTATCTTATAAACTTACATGCTTAAGTTTATTAGTTTTAAAGGGGTCATATGATGCTTTTTTAAAGATCATTATTTGGTGTATTTGGTGTAACAGAATATGTTGACATATGTTGCTTTAATGTTCAAAAAACACATTATTTTTCAAATACTGTACATTATTGTAGGTCCTCTATGCCCCGCCTCTCTCAAACGCTTCGTTTTCTACAAAGTCCCTCCTTCCGACAAGCGCAGTCTGCTCTGATTGGCCAGCTGACCCAGTGCATTGTGATTGGCTGAACACCGCAAGCACTCGTCGGAAATGTAACGGCCCTTACCATAATCACGAGCATCAGCTTTCAAAATAAATGTAAAGACAGTGCCCGAAAGGGGAACAGAGTCGCGTGACAGACACGGTGATGAAGCTGGTATGTGTTTGTGATGTGAGCCCCCCCCCCTCTCCCTCTCTCTCTCTCTCT
>NW_015505295.1:682651-687769 GCF_001515645.1 Sinocyclocheilus grahami
ATGTGTTTGCAGTACACAAGCCACGGTTAAGACAGCTGACTCCACTGTGATGTGACCCCGCCCCCCCCTCTCTCTCACACACACGCACGCACGCATGCACGCACACACACACACACGATGCGCAAAACTCTGCATTTGAACAGTCCATAACAAATACTTAAACTAGTAACAAAACAGTAGCTGATTCAGAAGCGCCGGATTGTCATAGCAAAGTCAGAATTACCTCCTCTCCTAGGTTCACGAAATGGTCGTCTATAAAATGCATTGCTGTTCTGTTGTAAGTAATCTTAATGCATCTACTTTCGGAAGGCCAAATAAAGTGATTTTGCTTTCACCTAGAAACACACAGCGTCTCCCTGACATGACTACATCGACACTAACTGCGGTTACTGAAACCACGCCTTCTTTCTTTGCGTGAACATGTGGGCGGCATTATGCAAATATTTCCACATAGTGAGGTAGATATGTGGGGGCGTGTTAGAATGAGCCGTTTTAGGGGGGCGTGGCAGAGTCTTAACTTTGATAAAGAATATCTCTTTGGTTTTGAGACTTTAGTCTTTGCAACTTCAGGGATCTTATCTATGCACAATCAGCTTGTAACACTCCAAAGAGAAAGGAAAACTTGAAATTGCATCATATGACCCCTTTAAAATACATACACAATTATGAAAAATCATTAAAAAAAACTTTACTAAAGATTAATAAGATGTTATGTTAATATTATTAATAAAATGAACTTTGTAAAGAAGGCAGTTTCACCCCAAAGCTTTTTTCTTATAAACTTGAACATGTAGCGTAAGTTTACAAGATAAACCAATATGTGTGAAATGACACAATTACAAGCCAGGTATAATATAATGCTTTCCTTACAAAGTTGATTTTATTCATCTTTAGAAAAGTTTCTAGCATATTTTCCAAGTACATATTATGTAGTAAGTATACTAATATGAGTGCATTAATACTTTTATGTGTATTATTTAAATACTTCTAGTTGGTTTACTTTTTAGTTTATAAGTGTAACAGTAGTAAACTTTGAGTACATAGCTATTTGACATCTTTTTCTTGTTTTGAAAATAAGTAAACATAACATCATACGTATAGTTTGCTATATTTATATATGGGTTTTGCACTTTAATGCACTGAAAAGAAATATGGAGTATATGTTCATTGCCTTTATTGTATGCTATCCATTTAAATGTATGATGATGAATGAGGGAATGCAAATTGGCTGATATTCTATCAAATAACGTGACTAAATTTGTATCCTGTTAAGACAGTAAGTCCATCCAGCACATCATAGAGTAGAAAAACACACTGGATTTTCAAGATACATTAAGTGAAAATAACTAGTCTATAGTCTCTGATGGGTGCTTAACTTCCCTATTATAATGAGATTTTATTGAGAGCTTGGAAACGTCCTTCAAGCACCAACTAAAGAAAAATGTGAGGTTGTAGGCATCAATAGTCCTCATCTCACTCAGAAAGCCTTTTTTAAATGATTTCTTCAGCATTTTATATTCCCATCTTTCCAAACACCATGTGCAATTGTAGATTTTCTCTGCCTTATCCATTGAAACAAGACATTTGGTAAGGAACCAATTGCTTTACACAAAACATGGGCAAATATTCAAACCACTTCATGCTTGATAATGGTGAGGAGCTTTCAAAATGAAAATACGCTCTAGAAAAAAAGGCTATTTGGCACCCTGCGCATGTTTGTCGGAAGGAGACCATTTAGGAGACCACTTGCTGATTTCAATGCTCAATCTCATCAGTTCTATGCATTGTTGTGAAACAGTTTTCTGGTATAGCTTTTAAATGAATCCACTGCATACCAGATGGTGGAGGTTGATGTTCCTTATCTGATGTCTCAAAGCACCAGCAGAAAAGAGAGGGACAGTCACTATTTGCCTACTCAGATCCAGGGGGACTTTTTGAAGAGATCCTCTGCTTTGTGCACAACTTAATCATAACTGTTTGGTTTCATGGCTTGAGGCGCTGGGTAGGACAAAAGACATGAACATATGGTTGAGAGAAAATGTGACGCACATTATATAATACGGTCACGAATTATCCACAAGTTTGCTTTGATTTTCAGGTCACTGTACAATGTTTTAGATCAGATTTTGTCATTTCGGGTTATGCAAAAATGCTAAATGAATGCATTAGATAAACGATTAAATAAGATCACCATCAAGGACGCATAAGAAAAATATGCTGAAATATGCTCCATATGACACTAAGTACAAACATAATGATATACATATGAATCATGTAATGAATCATGCAGCCTACATATTTTACAGATATAGTACCAAACTGTATCTAATTTTAAAAAATAAACAACGCCTATACATTCTCTTCATGTTCACGCTGTAAAATATAGTTATGTTCTCTGCAGAAAAAGAATACAAACAACATGTCTCGTATGAGCCGCTCCGGGGCAACATCCATCACCAAAGCGTTTGGCATTAATGAGCACAAGATGGCAGGCTAGCCCGTAAAATGGTTTCATGGAACAGATTCGCATCGAAGCCTCGGGAGAAATGTATAGGGTCATGAACCTAGGCTGGCTTTGGATTGGTCGCTCCGTGTGGTCAGGGCACAAAGTCAGCCAATAGGTACCGTCCCCGACAGCTGCGTCAAAGTGGTCTGAAGCTGATATCACGGATGTCTGGAAATCTGTGGTGCCGTTTCAGGTAACGTGGAGTAGAAGTAGCCTAGCGAGTTTCAAACCACAGTCAAACAGTCACTCGTGCTAATGGTGTGCCTGTGATAATGTCAGTCACGACACAAGACGGGTTCAGAGGAAAGATGAACCAGAGGGGAATCTGAATGTGACTCTACGGAGGGAAGTATATTAATTTATTTAGTAGTTACCCAGGATAATGTGTCATTCAAATCATAAAATCATGCCAAAATCAGACTCGTCTGTGTCAAGATGTTGCGGAGAGACCATGTGTCATGTGTTTTTAACGACTGATGTCATCATATACAGCTGTGTTCCCAAGGACCTCACCTGTGACCTTTGAAGACATCACAGGTTAAGGGTCTCAGGGACACAGACATACACTGGTTCAAGTTCAAAGTCTTCAGATGAACTCCAAAGCGAGGCTGAAAATCCCACTTTGGGTCCATCTGCATATAGAGTTACTTGAACGGTGATTAAAAGAATCTGGGCAAAGTTTTTCCTAAAGCTGCATGTCAGAGACAAAGAAGATTTTTTATTGCAGTCATGATTACATATACAGAAATAATTAAGGCCACAGATTTATGACACAGATTTGTATTATTTTTATGTAATAATAAACATATAATTCACTATATCTTATGCTATAGTAAAAATGAAATATATAGAATGAACGTATACTTAGGGAATATATATATATATACAATTTTTCCCCCTTCAAATAAATGCTGCTCTTTTTATCACGGTTTCCAAAAAATTTAGACAGGACAGCTGTTCTCTATTTTCACCCTTGATAATAATAAGAATTCTTTCTTTAAATAATAATAATGAATCAATAATAATAATAATAGTATTAATAAGAAATACATTTTTTAATTGTATTTTTGATCGAATAAATGCAGTCTTGGTGAGCACTTCAAAACTTATTTCAAAAAGATTGAAAAAATCTTACCGACCAGAAGCTTTTAAATGGTCATGTATATAGATAGATAGATAGATAGATAGATAGATAGATATTCACACACACACACACACACACTGAATATTTTATATATACCGCATACTAATCTTGGATGATGACACTTCTTTACCTTCCTCCTTACCTTTGTCAGATTTGCCAAAAAAAAGTAAATGCATCACTCTCACAATGACGGTTTCTTCTCCAAATTGCGTAACATTTTTAAATCTCCTGAGGTTGGACCTGTAGCAAACAGAAGCAAGTTTTAACACATGACACTCATTTTAACCCTCAGGAATTAACAGCAACGCCTTAACGAGCACTGAAATTAAGATTTAGCATCAGCGCCATAAACAATTGCGCAGTTAGTTCTGTCCGGCCCCCTGGTGGCAGACACCGAGTACGATACATGAACCGAATGAACCCAAAAACAGATATGCACTGCCAGCAAACTGTCTCTGCCCTCTCTCTCTGGCTGCCCTCCTTTTCTGTGAAGCCACAAACACAGAGGCATCAGTGTGCATAAACATGTGACGCGTATCACAAACCGCCCGGCCTTTGCGCGATAGATCGTACGACAAATGCGACGCATCATGGGTCGAAGATGTATAGAAAGCATGTGGTACCAGAAAACAGCAAACACTGCTCTCTCTCTCTTTCTTCCTCTCGGTCTCATAGTGCCCCAGTTTTAAGGCTGTCTATCTCTTTCGAAACAAGAGTGGAGAGGGAAACAGCAGACAAAAAGGCAGATTTAGAACGGCATGCAAGTGTTACAAATGTTAAAAAAGCCAAACACAGAAGTCTTTCGCAGTCTTTTGTTCACTATCCCTGCTCGTCCCAACCTAATTTACCAAATGTATGGCGAAACACGCAGTCACGGACACGCACGCTACGCCTCGTATGTTATACACTTAAAGAGTTGTCACGAAATCCGCTATAGTGTCTCCAGACGTTCGCTTCCTTAGCGCCATACGGTAAACTAGTTTCCTCCATCCCTGTTTGACTTCTATCTTGCCCTGCGCTCTCCTCTCTTCTTCTCCCTCCTAGCGTGGCGATGATGCTCTGACACTCGTGGCAATCAGAGGCGGCGCAGATCATGAGATAGGTGCGCTTTGAGCAGCCCACCATTATCTGATGCCGTCCCCTCTTCTCTTCCCTTTCTCTCTGATTCTCCCTCCCTTCCTCTCATTACTCCTTCCTCCCGCCCCAACAGAAACCATGTCTAATCCCCCCCAACATCATAAATCAGTGTCACCTAAACACTAACGCACCCAACCAGAGTGTACCGTGGACGTTCAGACCCAGTGCTGCTCCCTGTCGTCACTGTCCCTGCCTCAGTGTCTCGCTCCACTTCCTCTAACCAACCCCCCCTCGTTTTCTTCTTCTCCTCTCCTGCGTTTTGTCCGTAGAATTTCTGCTGTTCTCTCTCTCTCTTTCTTTCTCCCCCCCCCCCCACCAACCCCTAGCCCCC
>NW_015505295.1:687945-765696 GCF_001515645.1 Sinocyclocheilus grahami
ATATCTGCCATTCTCTCTCTCTTTCTTTCTTTCTTTCTCCCCCCCCCCACAGCAATGTCTGGCACTCGAACGCAAGAACAGTCATAACACCTTGTGACTGATCTCAAGGCTTGGAAGGGTGTCTGTGTGTGTGAAATGGAACAGATGAGACAATATGGGATAGATGAGGAGATTGTGAGTTAAAGATAATTTCTGAGAGAGAGAGAGAGAGAGAGAGAGAGAGAACGAGATTCCTCTCCCAGACAACAAAAGCTCGGGGGTGATTACCCTGCAGTAATGAAAAGTGTCACCAGCCATCATGCTGCATTATACCAAACTCCTTCCTTTGATTGAAAGATCTGATCTAATGGCAGGTTGGAATGACTCAATTAAGCCCGAATGAGGAAACTCTGTGCATGCATGTTAGGCTACACCATTTCAATTCAGACTAGCACGTCATATGATACATTCATAAGAGCTCGCAGGTTACATAATAATCTAAAGACTCTTTAATAATATACTGTGGGGAGCGAAAATCTGAGAACAAGCTGGACGTATGGGTTTTAAACATGGAAATAAGTAGGAGATTTATTTAAAAAAAATAAAAATAATTAAGACAAGTTATGACCTAAAATTAGTAAATAAAAGCATTTAATATTCTGTTCTATTTCTATAGGTCACTAATCAAAAAGTACATTTGTAACTGTTTCCCCGGGTGTCGCAGCATTGACTGCCTACTGCTCTGGGTGTGTGTTCACAGTGTGTGTGTGTGTGTGTGTGTGTGTGTGTGCACTTGGATGGGTTAAATGCAGAGCACAAATTCTGAGTATGGGACACCATACTTGACCACACGTCACTTCACTTCACCTTAAATCCACAGCGAGTATATAATCTCCAGGATCTGAACACCATCAGCCTGTGCACGATAAATATTCATGATCCACATTGTGAATTCATCAAACACACACTGATGATGGAGCTGAATAAACAAACAAACAAAGAAGTTACACAACCAATCAGGGCCGTATTGAAAAGGGAAACAAACAATTAGATGGATTAATCAAAAGATAACGAGCCAAAACACCAGAGACAGACGAAGTGTTTGGAAGAACAGTCAAGTGAGCAAGAATCAGGCAACATGACTATGACAGAAAGTGCAGAATACCATGACGTACTTTTATGCAGTAAAATAAGGATGGGGATCGAGGTGTAGCCCTGTTTGCAAAAAAAAACGTCCTTTGAGACACCTGTTCTAGCATGCAATCAAATTAATGCATAAAGATCTATGGCGCATTTGTTCACAAGTAATTCTCACTGTATGATCAAAAATCTGGAATTTTCCATTTAATCATAGCTTTTCTTGAGGCTACGCATGGGAGGTTTTTATTTGCGCAGGTTTGTTTATGTGCACAAGACTGTTTCTTTGTTCTCGAATCTGTCTCCATCCAGTCTCTCCTGGGTGTGATTTCTCTGTTTCTCGTAATGTGAGGCTGAACGTCTTGGTGTGCATTTACGTGTCTGGAAAAGAACAACGACAGGCACAGATTGCTGATATGTGCTCTTTTTATCTCTTTTTAGAGGAGAAGGGCAACGCAATGCGGATCCTGGCAGACCGTGTGAGCGGCCAGACAGAGGAGGAGGAGACTGTAATCATTCATAAGAGTGCTGGAGAGATGATTGAGAGGCTAATTGCAAACACACTGACCTCACAACTTAAAACCCATCCTAATATCCTGCTATTATTATAATGTATGTGCTTGAGAAGAAAAGAATGGTGGTTTGCACCTGAAAACACATTAAAATGAGTTAATTAGCAGATTATGGGTAATGGAAAATGGATAATGAAGTGCTACCTAGTTTTGTCCAAAATACTGAGGAAAAATGAGAAGAATGAGTGCCACAGCAGTGCTATTTCTCCATGTACTGAACCATAAATACTTGTGTGAATTGATTTCCAATGATAAAATTCCTTCCCCTGTTGCAGTTTTATCAGCTATTGTGTGCTTATCTTGAGTAAAAAGGTGAGATGCTTTACCAACATTATTTGTCGGATTTATCTGCTTCCACAAATTCTTCTCCATTAAAAGCAATTCAGAAGTATCTGTGTACGAAATAAACATTTCATATCAACACAAATTGCTGAAATAATTATATTATATTATATTAAAATCTTCTGTGGATCCCGTAAGATTTAAAATTCTTCTTCCAGCAAACTCGTGTCTGTTGATATTTATCAACATGTAGAATACATTTTTTATTCTGATTAATACTTTCTGAGCTGTTTAGTATTATCACAATAATTAAAACAGCCACAAAAAAACGTATAATTTAATTTTGAAGTGACACAAAATATCCATCTTATTGTTTTTAGAAAAATGTATTTTATACAAATTGATTTATTATAAAAAAAATATTTTTTCAAATTACTTATATATGCTGCTTACTCATATGCTACTCATATGTTGATGTTTATTAGTAATTCACACAGAAAAAAAATTAATGTCTTATTTAAATCTACACTTTTAGCAGTTTTAGGAATTTCATTCTATTTTTAATTCTATTTCAGTTTCAAATTCTGCATCCTATTTGCTTCAGGAATTGAACTGGAATTTAAAAGGCTGTCTCAATGCAATTCTGAATGTTATCCAATGCAACATAAAACAAGGTACAATTGATCATTTCATGCATCCCTCAGAATCAAACCAATAACTTGACGTTGCTAGTGCCATTCTCTATGCTACAGTTTGAGGTTGAACAACCCTATTAAGTACACAAAACACATTTATCCTCTTGTATATATTTCAATCTGTTATCTCCACCTTCCTGTTTTTAATTAGGAATTTACTAGACTCCGCTGATTTGTTGGAGCCCTCTTGTGGAAGGGGGCACTTGGGCACTCATCCAAACTGGCCATATGGCAGACAGGGGTGACTAACAGCCTGTGAATGATAGTGCAACAAACACTGAAACTACAAAAACAACAACAATGAAGGTGCTTCTGTGCTGATTCAGACCATATATTTCGTTTTCAACCTTGCAGCTCAATTTTAAGTCAAAAACATTTGAAATGCTTGTCTATATGCCGCTGATGGTCATTCATACTCACCTCGGCGTAATGGTGCCACCGCAGGGAAAGCTAGAAGGTTGTACAGTTAACTCCAGGCCGATTATGATGCAAAACCATACAACCAACTACCTCAGCCTGCAGCGCACTGACTCACGGTTTGATTTCTACACACTCTCACAATCAGGTGTCAATAGATTTCATGTGTAATGTCTTCCCCTACTGGATAACTTATGTAAAGCAACACATCATCCACTTGTGAAAAATAGTATTACTGTTACACACAAGCACTTTGCAGGGATTTTATGTTAGCATGATCATTCGACACACGAAAATCACACTGAAATACTCCTATTAAAAAAGATGAATAGTATTATTAAAATTGAAATCAGTAAATGAGCAAACACAAAATAATTAACAGAAGGTTTAGCTTCTTAACCTATTTTGGGATAGTTCACCCAAAAATGTACCATCATCGTGTTGTTTCAAATCTATAAGACTTCTGTTCATCTTCGAAACACAAACAAAGCAAAACCTGAGATATTTCTGTCCCTCCATTGAAAGATCACACAACTAAAATTTCAAATAAACCATATGGAACAAGCGGTTTACTCCAAGTTTTCTGCTTATTAAATATGGTAAATGGAAGCTTAAATGTGCTTTTTGATGTGCAGGAACTACTGAGGTTTGTTCTCGCATCTCAAGCAAGTACAACTGAGCTTTTGTTAACCATATTTGGTGAGCTGTATGTATGTCCACTGATCAACGATTATATGTGAATAAAAGCCTAAATTAAATCTGTCCATCATATAAAGTGATTTTGTCTCTTCAGAAGACTGTTCTATTTATACAGATTTCTTTTAAGATCTCTTTATGACTTTTTTTGAATGGACTTTAAGTGGAAGGACAGAAATCTCTCAGGTTTCATTAATATCTTCATTTGAATTCTTATGGTGAGTAATTGGTGACAGAATTTTCATTTTGGGGCAAACAATGACTTTAAGGAGTGCATTATGGGAATGTATTAATTTCTTATGTCCAGACATGTACATCTTTTACGTCAATGGACAAAAATGATTATTTAATAATAGTCATCAATGTTGTTTTTACAAATTCTAACATTCATTCCGTATGTGAGTTTCTAAGAGCTGGAATGGGTACTTAATGTACAATTCAGGAGACTGGAATGAAGTTTTTCATATAATGAAATATGAAAATACTAAAAAACAATCAGGATCGATCAAGTCATCGTGAATAGTGCTGTTGTTCAAAGGTCGTACTTATTGCACTACTGGAAGCAACCCTTAAGAAAGTCTGATTTTGAAGCACTTGGAAATTGCACAAGCTTAACGAGGTGACTTCAATCAATTTCATATGCAGTTCAAACAAGAAAAACGCCCTTCATCTGTTTCATTTTGAACTCCTGTGTGTCTGAAACCCTGGAAAATGAATCCAGCTTGTGGGTCAATCTATTTTTGCTTGACTCTAGAATGAAGATTCTCATTCTGGCATTTGTTAGCTCAGAAGTTTGTGTAACCACAAACAATTATCAGATCCTTGGCACCCTCCAGCCTTTCATTTAAATTATAGCTCACCCAAAAATACATGAAATGTCAGTATTTACTCACCAACATGGTGTTCCAAACTCATGATATTCATTCTGTGCAAAACAAAAGGAGAAATGTATTCAAATCTACATTCAATTACTATAAATGAGGATTTATGATCTGACATCAGGCACTACATTCCAATCAATAATAGAGAATTTTACATCACTATTTAATGAAAATCATTAAATCCTCCCTATAATTACCAATTTCATAAATGAATCATTCTTTAAATTCGAATCTTTTCCATGAACTTGTTGATCTGATTCACAAAACAAAATTGAAGGATTTGTGTGTAAATAATCAAACTGATATGGTTCTTTGCAAAGGAAAGACACAAAGCTGCTTGGTCTGAATCTCACAAAATCATGTCAAAAACGGAGAAATGTATTCAAATTTACATTCAATTACTATAAATGAGGATTTATGATCTGACATCAGGCACTACATTCCAATCAATAATAGAGAATTTTACATCACTATTTAATGAAAATCATTAAATCCTCCCTATAATTACCAATTTCATAAATGAATCATTCTTTAAATTTGAATCTTTTCCATGAACTTGTTGATCTGATTCACAAAACAAAATTGAAGGATTTGTGTGTAAATAATCAAACTGATATGGTTCTTTGCAAAGGAAAGACACAAAGCTGCTTGGTCTGAATCTCACAAAATCATGTCAAAAACATGTCCAGGTCATATTTAAAACCAAAATCAACAGATTTTTTTTAATATATATATACAAATTTAAGCATATTATTAGGATTATTATGATTCATTGTTCAATGGCATTGTTTTCATAATAATTAAAGCCAATAAATAAATAAATAATAATACAAAATAAAATTACTTATTAAGTTGGAAAAAAAATATTATTTAATATTTCACTTAAATTGTAAAGTATTTACATATCATGTGATAACACCTTTAATTTATTAAATAAAAATATAGTATTAGGATAATAAAAATATCCCTATTGAGAATAAAAGGTTTTCTTTTTCAAGTCAAACATCCCAAAAATAGGGAGGAGGGTTCTTAACTGTCCTAACCAAAATCAACAGATTTTTTTTTTATATATATATATACAAATTTAAGCATATTATTAGGATTATTATGATTCATTGTTCAATGGCATTGTTTTCATAATAATTAAAGCCAATAAATAAATAAATAATAATACAAAATAAAATTACTTATTAAGTTGGAAAAAAAATATTATTTAATATTTCACTTAAATTGTAAAGTATTTACATATCATGTGATAACACCTTTAATTTATTAAATAAAAATATAGTATTAGGATAATAAAAATATCCCTATTGAGAATAAAAGGTTTTCTTTTTCAAGTCAAACATCCCAAAAATAGGGAGGAGGGTTCTTAACTGTCCTGAAAATATTAACAAAAAAAAATAGGCTTAATTTTCTTTATGCAATTTTTTCCCCTCTCTGATTTTTGGGTGAAATATGAAATATTCATATCTCAAACATTTAAATCATTACTTCTACACATCAACTGATGCGGTTTTTGAGTTCAATTCACTCAATGAGCCGTTCGCATCAGTTAACAGCTCACTGGAGGGGAAATGATCAGATTATTACGGTTTTTGAGTGAACCCTTCATTTAACAGGAAACAGTTAATGTTCACACTGCTCTTCTCACAGACAGAGACGCAGACACATATGTTGGACAGCTCTGTTCGTCTGACAATGACAGAGATCTCCAGGGTGAGACGTGAATGCGGTCCAAACATTAACTGCGTGGTCTATTCAGCTCCTTTCTCACTCCCTGTCCTTTTCACAGCCAAACGCATTCATTTTACTGATGCAAACTAAACTACAAACCTAACCGTTGACAACTTGGCCTCCTGCTCTTATGTTACTGTTTAGGTCACTTTTTAGGTTTAATATCTATAAAGACTTTTGTCCTTCCCTCTCTGGCTCGGCTCCACCCTATCTTCCTTTTCTTTCTCTCACTGCCACATTCACAGTCCAATCACGTGCAAATGCGGCATGGTGGTGCCAGTGCCAGTGCCAGCTTTCTGCCAACCTGCATGTGTATGTGTGTGTCTTTGCCAGCACAAATCATTGGGACATAAGGTCACACACTTGTCATGATCTTAATTATGAGACCACACAGTGATGAAGCTGGAACAAATGTTCAGGAGTTCTAAAATGTTTTCATTTTGAGTTCTACATTTCCAAATGTTGATATGGTTTGAATTTTGAATAATAAAAAAAAACAGTACTAAAAAGGATACATTTTCATTTTGTGTAAATGTGTACACAACGTGAAAAAGATTCAAAGTTTATCGCATACATTTAAGTTCAATTTAGGGCCAGTTAACAAACTCTCTCTCCATCTCTTTTACTAACTCGTTCCTTTTATTTCTTCTGTCACTCTTCCTCTACTCTCCACCTCACCCAAACCCATAAGCCTGCCGATACCTTATTCAAAAAGCCAGCGAATGGCAGGTTGCTATGGGAACTCGCTGCTTGGCAACTTGCTGGCTTGGCGATGTGCCCATCGGTTGCCAGGACAGTGTTGTCAGTGGCAGCTAAGTGCCGTGCCAGCTGTGTGCGTCTGGATGTGGATCTCTAACGTGTTCGGTTTGATTGTGAGCATAACTGTAAATTATATGTAACGGGTAAATATGCATTTAATAGCTTTTTTGAGAGTAAAATTATGCCCAAAAATATATATTCATAAAATCCATGTTGAAATTGGAAGTGCTCTATGTTTTTGTCAAAGCAAAGACAGATTTGTATGCGGTGAATCTCACGAAACCATGTCCAAAACATGCCCACATCGTACTTAACACCAAAAAAACAAGAAACGAGGCATTTCAGCAAATTATTATTATTATTATTAAAGACATTTTCTTCTTATTAAATTTACAAAAGTGATTTAGTCAAGAGCAGTGAGAGATTTTCTCTCTTTCGTTGTTTGATTAACATGAATGACAGACAGCAGGAATATAAGACTGCTGTCACTTTAAGAGCTGCCCGCATCCAATATTCTGTTACACATGTGTTTTCTTTCTCAGCTGTTTGCTTTCACTTAAAGGTGCTGTAGGAGATCTTGGAAAATGCTAACTTTAGTCTGATAGCACTGAAAGCGAATGTCCCACCCTCCCTGCAATTCGCCGTCCAAAGCCACGCCTCCTGAACGCATATACGTACATATATCAGATGATCAGAGACAACATTACTACAATACATCATGTGTTATCCACCGGTGAGAAAACTTTATAGCACAGTTAGTAAAAGTACTACAATACCAGGAAGGAAGATCAGGTTGTTGATGTTTGCCTGCCATTCTCGCTCTGTCTGCACAGCGTGCGTGAACGCGCTGATGACGTATCCTGTCTGCGCGAACTGGGTGCGCAGAGGTATGCTAATACATACGTTGACAGGCAGGTAGGAAAGTCAATCAAAACGTCAATCAAAAGGACGAACATTTCTTGCTCCTGCACCTTCCACAGAATATATAAATACAGATAAATACATTTAGACCACTTAACTTAAAGGGGTCATAGGGTGCCCATTTTCCACAAGTTGATATGATTCTTTAGGGCTATCGCTATGTGAACAGACTTTCAACCAGCATAACAAAAAAAATTTCTGAAGACAATCACCTATTGCACCTTTAAGACCTAAATTACTGTGTTTATGAGGATACTTGCAAAGATGGGCATTTTGACACATACAAGTGTGTGTATTTAACTGTTCAAGATGTATAAAGCAGCAAAAATAACTCAGTTCAATACTCCTGAGCACCCACCCCTACAGCACGGTATTAGAGTACTTAAAAGTATCTTTATCGAAAACAATGGACATTTTTATAAGTCAAACATCCTAAAAATTTGGAGTTTAATTGTCATGAAAATATAAGCAAAAATAAAAATAAATTTTCTCTCTGATCTTGTGGTGAAATATGACCATGTTTTAACAGATTTCGAGTCTCCAATATTCAAATCATTACTTCTAAACATCAAAGAAACATGAAATGTTGGAAATCCCCTTCAGTCATAATGTATGACTGAGAGGTCAAGATATAAAAGCAAAGAATGAGAAAGAAAGTGATTTTCAATATTACCGTACATGCTGAAATTCTTTCCATCATTCCAGTCTTGGGGAAGGAATAACATGGATGATTCCAAACTGTAGTTCCACAGCATTCCTGCCATCAGAAAAGACATGAATTATCAATGGATATCGGTATTGAAAGATTTACAGGATAAGGACTTGGCTACAATTTTTATTTATTTTTTTTGCTTTACACAAAACTTTATTGACATTTGTCATATCTTAACTAAGTTTGCCTCTTAAAAAGGCAATAAAATGACAAATTGTTCTGAATGACACATTACAGCCACAGATTGATCAATCTGTCTGTCTAAAAAGTTAATCAATGTTCACTAATTGTGGATGTTCAATGCAGCAGGATTTACTTTAGATGCTATTATCAGTGTACATTGTCAGGTAGTACTTCCATTGTATGTAAGTGCTCCTTGACTCATGTAGAGAGACATAATCGGTAAGCAGAAATTTGAAATGAGGTACACGTCTGTTGATGAAAAAGTCTATAGGTTAAGAGCTGCACTTATCCTGAATTAATACAAATGCATATGTGGCGCACACACACTATCCATTCTTACACTGAACAATACAAGCTAATAAATTCAGACTCTCATATATCTGAATAGTAAGAACGGCAGATGACATATTGCCAAAAAAATCTATGAACATCTTAGCTACATGAATAAAACAACACAAAAAAAGTGAAAGTGCCAAATTAATATCTGTAATTGAATTCTAAAGCACTTTTTTAAAACTACTTTTAAAGTAGCATTAAAAACCCCACAGTAAGCAAGGCAAAGGTGACAGTGACAAGGAAAAACTCCTTAAGATGTATGTAGAGAAAAGGTCATTTACAGAAAATGTATTATATTATATTTATCACACTATGTGTGCCTTGGAAATATATTGAAAACAATGTGTTGAAAGGTCATGACCAGCTTTTTGAGTATTTAAGAATCTATTTATGAAATTCACATGGAAGAATATATGGGGCATTGTAACTATTATACCTACATCTATAAACCTGAATATTCTGTTGATACATTTTTACAGATTAATCTTGAGCAGTACTACTACAATTTTTCCCCATTCAATTTTTTAAGCCTGAAGTAATTGCATCATGTTACTTTTATTTGCACCACGGTACTAAATGGTCACCATATTCATTTACCATGCTATTTAGATGGTCCTCCATGACATTTCAACATTTCCATGGCATTTTAAGTATGAAAAAAAGGAAATTATAGAAATCCATTTTAGCTTGTTTAAATAATAATCAACCTGAATAAAATATTGATCAATTTAATCAAATGATGTTGAACATAAATAATAACAAAAATAAAGATTTAAAAACTATAACTATACCTCTCATGACTTTTATTTTGTAATATTTACTGTATTATATAGAAAACGCCTTTGACACATACACACAAATACTCTCTCAAAATGCCATTCTGTTTTGATAATACTCACAAATTACACCAAAAAGTCTTCTTTTTTTTTTTTTAAACACAGAGCATTTTTCTTATAAAAGAGGCTCTTCAGAGGTTTTCAAGCTTTTGCGGCTTTAATTGTGTCACTTGTCAGGTCCTCCTCAATTCATTCTTTCAGGACAGTGATCAATATGGCATCTGCACCTCCAGTCTACATCATTACACAGCCTGGAGCGAGTGTGTGTGTTTCTCTGTGTGTCTTCAAACTCTTTTTACTTCTAAATAGTGCTGTGTTTTGAATGAAAACGTATGTTTAAGGATGATTGTAATTAATGATAAAAAACCTTTTATGTCTTTTGTATTTGAGTTGGAGTGATGTGACTTGTTTATGGCGTGCGAGGCTGAGTGTGTGTTGGCAGTAGTCTGAGCAGTCTGTGTGTCCTTGTGTTTGCACAATGCGGCAGAGGGCGGAGAGCTAAATCAATAAGAAACAAATGAATTCAGATCAATATTGAGTCGAGTGATGGATAAAAGGGGATGAAGGAGAGAAAGACTGACAGAGGGCGAGAGAAGACGGGAGAGAGGGAGAAAACGTACAAAGAGCCTCTTAGCCTCACTAATGCACTAATGCAACGTAAGGAACATTTAGACTGGACCTTTGAGTTAAATTTATTTTAAAAGTCTGCTTTACAAGTATTTATGGGCTAAAAGGTGGCATTGCATATAAATTACTATACCTAAATTTGTCATTTTTGTAATACATTTAATTCTCCAAAAAGGTAGGTAATGGGGAAGCCAGGATCTGAGCTGGTTATTCTCTTTGATATCATCCTTAAAAGAATTCACCATGGTAACCATAATTTTCCACAAAAATGCCCTAGTAACAACAGTTATCATTAGTACTGTAAAGCATATCCATACAAAATGAACACTGTGGCATCACCATGGGATCAGATGGTAATACCATGGTACTTTGATATGACAATACTGAATTGTCAGCATATATTCATTTGAAGTACTATGGCATTTAGGTAGCAATTCAGTAAATACTATGGTCCTTTAAAATAAAAAAGAATTATGGTAATCTGTTATAAAAAAAAAAAATCTTGTTTTATTTTGATTTAGTGATTATTGTATTTTGGCAATTAAACACTGTTAATTTTTGCAAAGACTGAACATGATGCTTAACATTAAAATAAATTCCAAAAACGCTATTTCAATCTTTTTTCTGCTGATAGTCAGTAGGATTTTTTTACATGTTTTTGTCATGTTTAATACTCTTAGGCTACAGCTATTTGATTAATACTGTGGCATCACCATGGGATCAGATGGTAATACCATGGTACTTTGATATGACAATACTGAATTGTCAGCATATATTCATTTGAAGTACTATGGCATTTAGGTAGCAATTCAGTAAATACTATGGTCCTTTAAAATAAAAAAGAATTATGGTAATCTGTTATAAAAAAAAATCTTGTTTTATTTTGATTTAGTGATTATTGTATTTTGGCAATTAAACACTGTTAATTTTTGCAAAGACTGAACATGATGCTTAACATTAAAATAAATTCCAAAAACGCTATTTCAATCTTTTTTCTGCTGATAGTCAGTAGGATTTTTTTACATGTTTTTGTCATGTTTAATACTCTTAGGCTACAGCTATTTGATTAAAAAATACTATAAAAACAGTAATAATGTGAAATATTATTACAATTTAAAATAGTAGCTTTCTATTTGAATATATTTCATAATGTAATTTATTCCTGTGATGCAAAGCAGAATTTTCAGCAGCATTACTCCAGTCTTCAGTGTCACATTATCCTTCAGAAATCATTCTAATATGCTGATTAGGTGAACAAGTAATATTTCTTATTATTGTCAGTGTTTACGCTGCTTATTTTGGTGTATTTTAACCTGCAATCTTGATGTTCATGACTAGTCAACTTCCAATTTCTTTTTAAAGATCATTTTTTCAGTCCACACTTCAGCATAATATTTTTGTTAAAACCATGACACATTTTTTTGTCAGGATTCTTTGATGAATAGAAAGCTAAAAAAACAGCATTTCTTTGAAATAGAAATCTTTTGTAACAGTTAATTTGATCGATTTAATGTGACCTTGAAGAATAAACGTATTCACTTTTTGAATGGCAGTGTATTGCAGAAAATGGGAATTTGACGGCAAAAGGTCTTAAATTATGGTCTATATATGATGAAATCCTTGTAAAACCACAAAGCCCAAATCCACATCTGCTCACCTCCCTTTCTCTTTTACACCCATCACTTAGCAAAACCGCCTCGTCTGTTTGAGAAGATCACCACAGACTCTTAAACATGATTTCAGCCTTGTTCAAGTCATCACACAGTCAGCCATAAAACACATATCTATAAGTTTCAATTTAGCTTAACGCAAGTCACTATCTGAGGCAATTTCACTGAGGTACATTGTATGTATTTTCCCATGAACTCAGATGAAGAGAATGAATGGATCGCTCAAAAAGCCTGGTCACAAATCAAGAAAGAATTTATTTATTTATTTTCTTGCTGCACTAAGTGAGACGTGCGTATGCGTGTGTGTTTAAGAGGACATTAAAGGAGGGAGGCAGAAAAGGATGAAGGGCTGGAAATCTATAGTAATTGAACTATTTTGCAATCAACATTCAGTTAAACGAGTGACTCATGCAGCTGAGGGCAAGAGAGAGAGAGAGAGAGAGAGAGAGAGAGAGAGAGAGAACAATGCAGGGCGAAGAGGGAGACAAGAAAAGGACAAGTATATAGTGACGGCAGATTTGGTAGCAGCCTGCATTTTTAAATGTCGTAGAGCTTTGAAACTGAACTTAATTATACTCACACTTAATTAATCTTCTTGGTCTATGTGTCTTATTTCTATGGCAATTTCAAGGTTTTGTGTATTAAAGGGATAGTTCACCCCTACGGTAACACTTTACAATAAGGTTCCATTAGTTAATGTTAGTTAATGTATTAACTAACATGAACAAACAATGAAAAATACATTTATTACAGTATTTATTAATCTTTATTAATGTTAGTTAATGAAAATACAGTTGTTCATAGTTAGTTCATGTTAATTCACAGCGCATTAACTAATGTTAACAAGCACAACCTTTGATTTTAATAATGCAGTTGTAACTGTTGAAATTAACATGAACTAAGATTAATAAATGCTGTAGAAGTATTGTTCATGCTTAGTTCATGTTAACTAAAGTAGTTAACTAATGTTAACTAATGAACCTTATTGTAAAGTGTTACCACCCCTACTATCCCTTTAAAGACTGCTGTACTGTTTAGCTGTGTGGAATGAACTGTTCTGAATCCACTATAATGGGCAAGTTAGAAATTACAGCAACAATGTAGTTTATGTTTGACCTCAACACCTAAAAGTGTTATCAAAATAACAATAAAATGCATGTTTACACCATACAGTTCCCACTTCAACATCTGTCTGTTTTCTTTTTATTTATTATATAATATAAAAAAACAACCTTGCTACATGTACTGTGTTAAGCTAACTGAAACTTGTCATAGCACTTGTATATCATTGCTCTTTTGCTGATTTTGATTGCTTCCATTGTCCTCATTTGTAAGTCGCTTTGGATAAAAGCGTCTGCTAAAGGACTAAATGTAAATGTAAAGGTAACATCTCTCAGTCATAACAATCATGAATACTTTAGTAGAGTAGATAGATAGTACTGTAAACAACAATCTAACAGGTAGATTCATTAAAAAAGTATTTATAAAAAATTATTATAAAAAGAAAATGTGTTCACTATAGGTTCTTTTCCCCATTTTGATCATGCATTTTACTTACTTTATGTAACTGACATTTCTTCCAGCTGAATAAGAACTGTGATCTGAAAAGAAAGAAAGTAGGGAGAGAGAAAAAAAAGTGTGCTAAAGATCTGACTCATATATCAACTCAAGGACCATTAAATGTACATTCAAGCCATACAGCCACAAGCCTCAACACAACCAAATTGTGAAATTGAATCAGTATTACCGCATTTGGATGAGTACGATTAAAATTAAAAACGTCAGTTAGGAATAACTAACCCGTTCACACAAACATTTTTGGATAGGTCCCCCCCATCATGCAAAACTAGGGTTGCAAAGGGCCAAAACATTTCCCGTAAATTAAGTTAAGTTAAGCTGGGGAATTTTGGAAATATTCAAAGCTGGAGACATAATGGGAATTTACAGGAATTCATTTGAAATTTGGGGCATTTAAATTTGGAATTTAAAATTTTTGTAAAACATTTTTGAATTTTTTTTTAAAGTAGAAATTAACTCTTTCACAAACAAAATAGTTGAAAATGTTGAATAAAATAAACATATAAACATATTCCCTTCAACTATATTTGCAATAATTCCCATTAATTTTCAATAATTCCCATATATTCATGTTAATTCCGATATATTTCCATTAATTTCCATGGAAAGTTTCCAACTTTGAAAATTCCTGGAATTTTGCAAACCTATTCAAAATAATGGTCAAGGTTTTTGGATGGATGGATGAATGGAAGGACAATAATAGAATAATACAATGACAGACAGACAGACAGACAGACAGACAGATAGATAGACAGATAGATAGATAGATAGATAGATAGATAGATAGATAGATAGATAGATAGATAGATAGATAGATAGATAGATAGATAGATAGATAGATAGATAGATAGATAGATAGATAGATAGATAGATACTCATAGAGCCCCTCACAGAACTAAAATATTAAATGGTCCCTGACATCTGAAAAAGACACTTAAAAATATGTTATTTGGTTTAAAAGCAGAGTGTCTTGTCTCTAAAACGTGAATTGAATTTCTATGAGTGTCCCAGAGCTCTCTTGAGGGTCTGTTTAGCCACTCAGATCAATACAACTTTGGAGACTGTTTACACAAAATGAGTTTGAGAAGTGAGTTGTGTGGAGATGTGTTGTTAAAGGGATAGTTCAGCCAAAAATAAAAATTCTCATTTTTATTTACTCACCCTCTTGTCATTCCAAGCCTGTATGATGTTCTTTCTTCTGCATTCATTGTCCATAAAATGGAAGGTCCAATGCTTCCAACATTCTTTAAAATACTTTTTTGGTCACAGAATAAAGATCATACCGGTTTGGAATGACACAAGGGTAATAAATGATGACAGATTTATAATTTTTGACTGAACAATACTGTTCACTGCATATTACAGTAACAAAAAGTGTTAATGTAACGGACTTGGCGACAGAACGCCAGCTCCCCCTTGCACTGTTACAAGAAACCGGCCAATCAAATTGTAAGAGACAGATGTGCGGCCCAATTACTGCAGCCCTTTGAGAACGAGAGCTACATAGCCAACAGTACCAGGCACTCTAATGCACCGATAACAGACACTGTCTCTGTCTCTCTGTCTCTCACGAGACACACACACACGTTTGCATGTAGATGAACATACTGAAGTATCTGCATTAAGATCCTCATACTCTATGCATGCATATAGATGACTCGATACGCAAATACAGTCTCTCTACCCTTGTCTCGCTATCGCTCACACCCAACCCCCCCAGCACCTCAGGGTTTGAAATTCATGTGCGAAATAAATAGAGAGAGAGACAGACAGAGAGAGAGAGAACACATGGGGTAACTCAGGAGGCTGGTGAGGGAAAGAGAGAGGAAAAGGGGGGAGGGGAGAAGCGAGCAGGAAGTCAGTGACATGTGAGGACAATAGAGGAAAAAAGAAAGTCAAAAACGAAAAATGAAGCACGATATCTAATGAAAGAGAGGGTCTCGTCAAAGGTACGAATTTGCCAAGGAATTATCTGCATCAACCTGGAAACATTCCAACACACACACAACATGTGGACACATTCCAGCGAGCCGCAGCTGTTAACCCTTACACCACAACTGTACTTCCATAATTACTGCTTCGCCAAAGAAACGTATGTTCAGACAAACAGCTGTTACCCCCCGCTAGATATTAAGTACAGTATATTAGATGCAATCCAATCATCAGATCCTTCCTACACAGTGAAATGCCATTGCCTCTAACAGTGATATTCTCAATGTCATGACAACCCAAACACACGCAGATTCAGACTAGAAAACTCAGACAATAATATCCCAAAGCTGTTCACACAAACAAAACTGGACACGGCATTCAGAATAATGGTCAAGGGTTTTCCAATAAACCATTTATAAACTTGGGTACCTAAAGATTTATCAAAAGATTTCTCTCAAAATACACATAATTTCACCATTTTCTTATGATACATATTTATATTTATTTATTTAATCATATATAATCAGTACAAATACATACAAACTATACTAATGGTAATATATAAAATATTTTTTTTCCCTGCATGGCAGATGTTTATTGAAGAAATCACCTGTATAAGATAATAGAAATTGCATTTAGATTTGTACATTTTCAGTAATACAAAAATGTATCATATCATATCATATTACGATTGTGTGACAATAACATTCACATTACTTAACTTGGCAATCAATTCAAAGCCGATGAGCCACTATTAACCTGGGAGTGAAACAGAAAATGTAAGCTAATATGTAAATGAGGCTGAGGGTATTTAATAAAAAAAAGTACTGATTCCAGCGCAAAACTTCCACTGCAAGCATATTTTAGTCTATAAAAGTTTTTTTTTTCTTCTGGTTGTAACATAGCTTATTCGCTCTATAGCGTCAATTTATAAAAAAAAAACATTTGGCCATCATTATAGACATACAGGTGCATCTCAATAAATTAGAATGTCGTGGAAAAGTTCATTTATTTCAGTAATTCAACTCAAATTGTGAAACTCGTGTATTAAATAAATTCTATGCACACAGACTGAAGTAGTTTAAGTCTTTGGTTCTTTTAATTGTGATGATTTTGGCTCACATTTAACAAAAAACCCACCAATTCACTATCTCAACAAATTAGAATACTTCATAAGACCAATAAAAAAACATTTTTAGTGAATTGTTGGCCTTCTGGAAAGTATGTTTATTTACTGTACATGTACTCAGTACTTGGTTGGGCCTCCTTTTGCATGAATTACTGCATCAGTGCGGCGTGGCATGGAGACAATCAGTCTGTGGCACTGCTAAGGGGGTATGGAAGCCCATGTTGCTTTGATAGCGGCCTTCAGCTCATCTGCATTGTTGCGTCTGGTGTCACTCATCTTCCTCTTGACAATTAGGAATAGATTCTCTATGGGGTTCAGGTCAGGCGACATTACATGCATCAGATCTACATTACTGTGTGTTTGTGTTAGACAATTTACAAAGCTGATCCCTTATTAATGCAGATTTAGTGCTTCATTTGCGAGCAACGGTAAGATTATACAACAAAGATACATTTCTATGTGCCTTCCCTTTGCTAAAGATGCATATTCAGTGTTTCTCAAAAATGCCTCCCGATCAAATTAGCGGGAACAATGAACCTGATACTTTAAACTGGTAAACAGCCCTTTAATTTTCAGCCCATGTTTTCCAAATGCATTGTTTTATGCTACTGACTGGAAATTGTATCATTCAGTTAATTGAGACATCTGGCTGAATCACACGCCACTGTGAGTTTGCACCGAGCGTGTGTGTGTCTGAATGAAGAGCTATGTGCGGCCTCCTGACACAGCGTTGAGATTCAGGGGAGGATGATATGAACACATGGCGGAAAGATGAATTATGAGATCCATGCAAGAATTACAAAAAGAGCCGATGCTCACAAAACATCGAAATTTCTTCCCAAACTCCAATTGCATTTTTACAACCTCTGTCTAAAAACAAATCAGACTTTTTTTTTTAAAAACAGACTTTTCCACTCAATTAATTATATCCCATGCAAATTTACAAGAACAGTAACAATTCTTGGATTATTGTCCAGTGCATAACAGCTTTGTGTATGTTAAAATAACACAGACGTACCTGTGTTCTCCTTGGGTTCCTTTCAATTTTGGACAAGCACAGCAGACCTCAACTGACATAATTCCCCATAGGGTTTTGTTTTAATCTTTCTTGAGGAATTCATCCTCCTGCATGCTGGTCGAGTGTTACCGAGCTCAAAACGTATCCTGTGGCTATGTGAGAATTGAGGCGTCAAAGTATCAACCAATTTCTGACACTGACACCAGGCTCTTCTGCTACCTCTGCTTCCTTTTTGGAACACAAACTGCATATTTTCCTAAAGGATCTATTCTAAAGAAATTTCATGAAACACAATCGATAAATCCAAGATTCTGGGAAATGTGGAAGTTAAAATAAATGACAAATTCTCTTCTTCAGTATTTTGTTCACCCAGAGTTCCAGAGAAGCTAATGTTAATGTTTTGTTTCTCACCACACAGTTTTCCTGATTATCCTAAGTACTGCTTATTACAATCCTCTCAAGAATGTTATTCTAGATGGTCAAGGGATAGTTTACCCAAAATCCGCATGTAGATCTGAACCTGTATCACCTTCTTCTTCAGCGGAACATAAAAGAAGATATTTTGAAGAATGTTTCAGATTTCAGTTTCTTTGTTTTCCATCTTATTTTGATATTCCACTACTATCGCTTCGCAAGTTTGCATATAGCTCTTAACTCGACACGTCAAATAATGTCAGCTGGGTTGAGTTGACACAAATTGGGTGATGCGATTGCCACAAAAGTACGATATTGTGTGCCTTCCGAGTTGAAAAATTTTAACTCAAGCAGGAAATTCGCATGATGTGTTGTCGCGCAAGCCAATCAGTGAAAAGCTTATTGACAAGTCCAGTTTGACATGTTGTTGTTGTACGTGAAGACACTCCTCATCGCACAATATTTTTATTTGTGCAAGTGATGCGAAAAACATCCCACGCGTAATCTAGAGCAGTGTTTCCCAACCTTTTTTTTAGTTGCGGCACCCTTTGGAAATTTTAACAAACTTGTGGCACCCTACAAAATTAATTTTGTCACAATATTTGAACTTCTAACTTCGATATGATAATTTGAAAAGTATAGATATTCGGTACAACAGGAAAGAACTGCAGAATATAATGTCATACAGATATTTTTAATATTAAAAAATGCTGTCCATCAATGGTGGCAATTAGTAGGCTAATTTCTATTGAAGAGACCAATTTATATGACAGATTTTAATGTAGGCTTTTATACATATGTAAACATTATTTAATTACCATTATAACTAGCTATCTCACAAATTTTTGCTCACTCGATTAACGCGAGAGAAAATGCTAAAATTTGCTTCGCTTTTGGTGTGCACTAGGGCTGTCAAAATGGCTGAAAAACTAAATTCGAATTTTGTACTTAAATATTATCAAAATTCTAATTATATTCAAATTTAAAATGCATAATTTCAGTTAGGGTTAAGAAAAGCTTTTGGCTTCTCTTCTGAGGCCACAAGAGGGCACATCGAGCAAAATATTACTAATGCACATTTATTCAAAGCATAAAATAACATGACTATCTGTGAAAAAATGTGCATAATGTTTAAAATAATGTTTATAAACTAACTATAATTCATTAAGTTGCTTAAACAACTATAAACAAAACCGCATCATGCATGTATGCATAGTTTAATACAAAGGGCGGAAAGCCAATCACACAGAGTTCATTTTTCATGTAAAAACATGAGATGCAGTGGGATGGGGAAAAAACCCCGCCATAAAGTCTCAATATATGTTTTTTTCAAAGTTAAACTGGCATTAATTTTACATGGCTTTCTAAACATGCACTCCTTTGTGCGAGACGCGAGTGCAACGGTGATAGATGTCCCTCTAGAAAATGTGCGAAATACGTGTTGGTTTCAATTTTGATGTAAACAAGATCTTCTCTGCATTGATGTTCTCTTTTTCCACAATAATTTTAATGAACAACGCAGCAGCGCTGCATCTAGTGGCTCCCAAAAACATTATAATGCAATGACACTTACATAGTCATCGAATCTTGTACGCCAATGATAAGGCTGCCTGTCGCACACCTATAATTCGAATGCAATGTTTTTGCATTCGAATGTGGATTTCTATTTTAAATTCGACGAATATTCGAAATTCAAAAACATTTTTGACAGCCCTAATGTGCACACACCATTAGTGAGAACAAAATGATTGTGACTAATTTTATTTTTTCAACACTCAAAGATTCTACAGCTCGACCAACCATTGCTTGTTCTTTCACAAATAGACTAACTCTCTAACTGTGCTAATTGGTGCTAATAGTCAATTCTCAAAACAATGTAACTGCATTTTTGCAGACTGGAATATCACAATTTACTAATAGGGATGCACTGAATATTCGGCTGAATAAGTGAAAAGGCTTAATAATATGTACCGAACAATGACTAACGCAATCAAATAGAGGCACGCACTAATGCAGCAAACATGTTGGCAGTGTGAAAGTATTTAAAACTATCAGAGAAAGACGCAGAAATCATTACAAGCACGAAGCACAGACAGCGAGAGACTGTTTAGTGCTGTATCACATGTCTCCGATGAGATGAAGAGGTGGCTAATGCTGGTGGTTAGGTTACTGTATGATAATTGAAATTGCGAAATTACCTCAAACGATTAGTAAATAAACTGCAAAATGTTATATTTTCTAATGCACGCATGAATTGTATGTATTCTGACAGCGCTGTACGCTGTATGAACAGGGTTCAAAGTCCAAAGTGTGAGGAAAATCTGCGCTGAACTTGTTACTCGTCAGTTGCTCAGTAACATTTTTGTGAATTTTTTTAAAGGCATGTGACAGTGTGATACGTGCGACAAACATCTTCTCAAATTCGTAATGAGAATCATTTATAAATCTGCATGCTGTTGTCAACAAAAAGAGGCACTGAGATCTTTCTGCGGGTTTCTGCCAAAATAAAAGCCGAGAAAAAGCAACAACTCCATCGACATTCATAAATGATAGTATTGTAATTTTACTGTCGTTCTGTAAAATAAAATAAAAACGTAAGACAATAATAATGATAATAATAATTAACCTACAACAGCTCTGTTAATATTTATTATAACGTTCACACAGTGTTCAAATTGGGATCTGTAATATATTCTAATGTTTTAAAAGAATTCTCTTCTGCTCAGCAAGGCTGCCTTTATTTGTACAGTAAAAAATACATGCCTGATTCAAGTCTCAAAAATGGCCAAAAAATATTATTTTACTAACTTATTAATTTTAAGTTACATTGTGAAAAAAAATGTTCACTGTTAAGTAAATATTTTTAAATTGTTGTTTTGTAATTGATTTTTTATTTGAAAAGCAGGAGAAAACAGTAAAAAGCACATTTTGGCAATTTAATTAATGCAATGGTGAAACAAATTGGCAAAATAGGCCTACATGGGGGAAAACGTGAAAAACCGTGTTCGGTATTCGGCCTTCGGCCCAGTGTTTCATTTTGTTCGGCTTCGGCCAAGAATTCTCATTTTGGTGCATCCCTATTTACTAATACTATTGCATCAAGTTTCTAAAAACTATCAGAACTCTATCAGAAAACTAAAATGCAGGATTGGACTCACTGATTCAATATATGATTGCTGCAGTACATTGTTAACCGTACTGGTGTACAGTATACATATCTGGGTACTGGATGTAACTAGGTATGTATAACAATCATTCATGCCAAATGGCCCCTCATTTATTTTGAACATTGCATCACCTATTTTGTAAATGTGCCTTATTATGTTTTCTCCAATGCTTTGTTTAAACCATACTGTGGTGGTTATGTCAAGACAGCTAGAGAAATAGACCATGATATATATCAGAAATATGTTGAACATTTGTTCCTGAAATATTCACAGTTCATTCTTTCTAAGAAGCAAAGCATTTCCCATGGTATCAGGTCAAGAGTAAGTGAAAGTTCTTCACGAGATATTTCACTTTCACATGTTTCATCCATCTCTCTTAACGGAAAAATCCAGCACAGTCCAGTGACTGGGGATATCCTGAGGTCTATGCAATCTATTACAGTATGGTATGTGGTTGAATTTCATCCATTATGAATGAGAAATACATGAGATGGAGAACAGAGGGGGGGATGCATGCGATTCATGCATTTTCTTAATTCATCAATTGATAAATCCTATCATTGCAAATGCACTGATTTTGAAATGAGTTTTAAATAATTGTGCATCAATAATCTACTCCAAATGTACAATTTTTTGTGACAATATTGAAAATAACATATAATATTAAGAATAATATGAAGTAAAGCTTTTTTCTCTATAATGTATGCTTAACCAGACTTCACCTGCTCTCTTACTGAAATTGAATTCTGAAGTAGTCTCTCATTTTTCATTTTCTTGGCTAAGATACTTCAGAGGAGGTATAGTAAAAACTCTGTAAAAGAGTATGTAAAAGTTACTAAACTGAATGACTATTCAGTGTCCCACTGAATTGAATCATTCTGAAAGAGTTATGAATGTCTTTAAAGAAGCATTAAAGTTTCTATATACAGTTGATTTGCAATACCCACAGGGCTCTGACATGAACAAACGCGGGTAAGACTGATGAAGTTTCTAAAGTTTTTTTTTTTTTTTTTATAATTCAACTTTTTTTTATTGTTCAACAGTCAAAACTTCGTACATCACCACAGTATTCAATATTCACCTTTCCAAACAATTACATATTCAGCCACTAGTCACCATCAATGTAATAAAACAAAAGCACATGGAAATGTAACAGTTGTTAAGGAGTCCTGCTCATCAATCACACCATTTTTATATGCTGCCAAAAATGATCCCATGTTTTTTTCATTTCTCCCCACCTGAGTTAAATATATGAGTGTCACAGCAAAGTGTCTGGATACTTAGGACCATGTGATATTTCAGTTTTTCTTTTTTAATAAATCTGCAAAAATGTCAACAATTCTGTGTTTTTCTGTCAATATGGGGTGCTGTGTGTACATTAATGAGGAAAAAAAAATATCTTAAATGATTTTAGCAAATGGCTGCAATATAACAAAGAGTGAAAAATTTAAGGGGGTCTGAATACTTTCCGTACCCACTGTATATGCCACCTGGGAAAAACTGGACTTTGGTATAAATAAACTCAACTGTATAACAGTTTCACTGCAATTCATGTTATAATGTTAGAATTAAATAACAATACAAATAATACATATGCACTTATCTGAACATAGTAAATGCAGTTATTTTAAGCGGTTGTTGACATCCTACCTAAAACGTGACTTAGCCAAAAAACAACAACAACAACAATAACGTTACCACTCTAATATGTCTTGCAATATCCGTGCGTGCAAAGGTTCTGCGCGATCCTCTTGTTCAATATTCTCTGGGTCTGAATCTGGCTCCAATTGATATGGCAATATTGACGCCATCCAGGGGTCATATGATGCGATTTAACTTTTTCCTTTCTCTTTGGAGTGTTACAAGCTCTTGGTGCATAAAGAAGATCTGTAAATTTGCAAAGACTAAAGTCTCAAATCCAAAGAGATATTCTTTATAAAAGTTAAGAGTCAACCACGCCTACCTAAAACGGCTCGTTCTAACACGCCCCCACATGTCTACGTCACAATGTGGGAAGATTTGCATAACGCCGCCCAAATGTTCACTTTTATTCTCGCTGTAGTATTGTTGCTGCCGCCATGTCGAGACGCCGTGTGTTTCGTTGTGAAAGCGAAACCTCTTTTGTTTAGCCTTCCAAAAGAGGACGAAATCCGCTTTGTCATGCCTAGAGCTGATCTGTGCTGGTCGCTGAGGAAATACATCAACTTCGCGCTGTGGATCGCCTTTCACCGTGGACGAAGCGGAATCCAGCCCGGGGTCGTCACATGTGGTTGCCGCAAGCCCGCCGGCCGCTCCTTCGTCGAATCCGCCAGCCACGCCGTTCTCAAGCCCGACCGCCGTCGCTCACTCTAGCCTTCCGGCCTCTGCTCACTCAAGCCCGCCGTGTGTTTCGTTGTGAAAGCGAAACTACTTTGTTTGGTCTTCCAAAAGAGGACACGATTAGAAATCAGTGGTTAAGTTGTATTTACAACACTGTTCCAGAACAGTTCAACCCAAATATTCAGATGTGTGCACTGACCAATCACAACGCACTGGATAGTTGGCCAATCACAGCACACCTCGCTTTTCAGACCGATGAGCTTTGTAAAAATCAACGCTTTCAGAAAGGTAGGGCATAGAGGAGAAACAATAATGTACAGTATGTGGAAAATAATGTGTTTTTTTAACCTTAAACCGCATAAACGCATTTCATTACACCAAATACACAAAATAATGTTCCTTTTAGCAACATCATATGACCCCCTTTAACTAAACTTGCTGCTTTGGCAAGGGGCGGGGCAGTACTGAAACACTGTCTAAGCTGTCTAAGCCAATAACAACGCACTGGGATAGCTAACCAATCACATCACATTTTGTTTTTCGGAAGGCGGGCGTTCATCAAACCCAGAACTAATCGAGCCATTTGTGCCAGACTGAGGAGAGAGGTGTTTTAATAATGTAAATTATGTAAAAAATAATGCGTTTTTCGAACCACCAAGCATGAGAGCATGTTCTAGTACACCCCCAAAACAAATTCAAGACATTGTAAAAGAGAATAATAGGACCCCTTTAATTTAATATTTTGAAGCCTACTGTTATTTTTAGTAACAAAGGGACTTGTTAATCGAGGAAAACGCATGTCGAGTCGTTCCTGTTGAGCCGCATCAAAAGAAGGTATGGTACATAGTTACAATGACTGTGATTACAAGCACTTCTTAAATTATACATCAAAGGACTTCTTCAGCCCCAATCCATAAGTTTCAAATATCCTCCTGATCACAAGTTGAGCTCCAATAAGAGAGTTACCACGGAAGCCTGGGTTATGTAACGTTACATAACAGACAGGCGGTATGAGTAATATTTCATAACACTAGAGACCCTGACACTATGGCATCATCTCTCTTTTGCTCTTTTCTCTCACTTCATCTATCCTCTAATGTTGAAATCAATGGTGTTATTTTGCGGAAAGTCCCCTTGACAGCCATCGATGGCTCGGTATCAACCGGAGCGTGTCGTTGCAGAGTGGCCGTGTGTTTTTTCCTCTGCCTCTCTCTGTCTAGCGCTAGACCAGACACTTTGCTCTTCCAAATTTTGATATCAAAGAGACATCAAATTCACCCCCCACCCTCGGCTCCACTCGCCCTGATTTCTTTTTTCCCTCTGTCCCCTTGAGTGCTAACAGGGTCAGGCTAAGGTCACGGCACAGATGCACGCCATCCACCAACAGGCCATGGCACGCAACCAATCAAAGAAAGCAGACGGCAAAACCACCATCAGGATGCTTTTCTGAAGATAATGGATTTTTTTATTGCTGCAGATTAATGAATATCAACAACAGGCTCTTTGTTAGATCAGACATTATGAATATAAAAGCTACAAACTGTAGATACATAAACAGAAACAAAGAGCAGCAAACACAATATTCCGACCACACTACTGAAACACTATCCTCTTTACATTTTTTTTCACCCATGATACCCCAATGAACATGAAAGGAAAGTATAAACATGTTAAAATGGGAAACAATCAAAATGAATTATCTAATATTAAGTTGTGTTATTAGCCAATCTAAAATGTCCTTGGGGTTCAAAAGTCAAACCACTACAAATTATATTATCAGCATAACAACAAGTGAAAAGAAATGAAAAGTGAGCATGAATTGACATAAATAACAAGACAGCTGACCTTTTATACAAAGGGATTCACATGGTCAGTGTCAATAATTTAATTATTTCATTAGAAATGATTCATTTGAAATTATTCATCTTATTTTTTTATATCTTAATATCATTTTTGATCCTAAAATTTTTTTTCAGAATCCTAAAACTTCACATTAATTTGCAGATTTGCATTAGATTTTTGAATCCTAATTTTTTTTTACAGATTAAAAAAAAAAAAAACATTAACACTTCAACTTCAGGATATAAACACTCTATTTGTAATGTGAACAGTATTAATTAATTAATTATTGTATAATTACTACTACAAAATATACTCCAATCTACAAACCAAGCATAATGTATATAAGACCAACATAATTAATTAATTCATTTTGCAAATAGCCCTTTAGTAAATTAAGTATCTTCGATGTTAATTAAGAAATACACAGTGCCTTTAAACATATCTGTCCATAAAACCTAAACTGTTCAAATCTGCAGCACACAGAATGCATACTATTCTAAGATAGACACATCCACAACCATACGCATTAAAGGGACCCAAAACTGAAAATTTTCATCATTTACTCATCATTTACTCACCTCATGTTATTCCAAAACTGTATCACTTTCTTTATTCTTTGAAACATAAAAATAATATATTTTGAGAAAAGTCTCAAAGTAACATCTTTTGTGTTCCACAGAAAATGGAAAGTAAAGGTGAAGACATAAAGGTGAGTACAATGATGACAGAATTATCGTTTTGGGGTGAACTATCCCTTTAATATGTATAGATACCTATTAAACTCGCTTCAGGAGAACAGCCTTATGAAAACCACAAACACGCACTTATTTTCATTACAACCTGCTTACCACTAAACACCTACACACAAACAAATGTTACACCTTCCAGATCCAGGTGCATCGAGGACCAAATGCAGACAGCTGAGCATATCTAAACCACAGACACTCCCTCTGTACAAAAATGTGGAGAGATGCCACAATAACCCACAAAAATCTCATCCAGAATTATTCCAAGAGGAAACAGAGAGTCAAACCTCACGACACACACAGCCAGAGCCAGAGCATTTGGCTTTTGTGCATTTCAACAATAACGTCTCTGATTTAATGCCTCGATGCACTGGATTAGATGTGCACTTTACCACATGCGTCCACGAGCTCACTCGCTGTTCCTTAGCGCTGCTGACGATATATCGCCTGGGCGTTCGCTAGAAGAACCGTTACTTTTCCAAACTCAAAGACCCAGTGTGCCTTTTTGCCTAGTGCTAACTGTACAAGTCAACTGTGGCACACATACAGGCCTGAGATCTGTGGCCATTGTCTCTGATTCCCCTGAGCTAGCGGATGACCGGATGGATGGACAGTTGTGGGGGTTCCCGGATGAAAGGATGATGGACAGAGGAAGTTAGGGGCATACTGGGAATGGCGCGTAAGGCAGAAACAGGGAAAGAGAGCGACCCCCACAATTCCAAGCACAGGTTCGCCCTCCTGCATGTTCAAGCACGCATGGTGACATACACACACACACACACTCACGACATGCACACGCAGAATCACTTACGGACAAAACCTACCGTGCAATCTAACACAATATTTGCAGCACAAGCATTAGACAAGAAAAGTGAAGGAATGAGGAAACAATAATGATCCGTTTTCAACACACATCTCACACATGCTTTGATTCTGTCCTCCGCCGATCCCTGAATGCTCATCCTCGATATCAGCCTCGCAAAATATGAAACAGGACAATCCAGAGTGAACTACTGGTTTTCAAGAAGATTAAATTGCAGGAGACAGAAATAGATAAAAAAGAAAGGAAAAATAATTACCTTTTGAAGGTGATTTCAAAAAGTGAACAAGAAATAGTAGGAACAGAGACTAAAAGTTGAAAGATAGGGATGGATAGAAAGAGATGGTGACTGAGGAGAAAAAGAAGAACTAGAGGGTTAAAACAGAAAAACAAGAGTACCAGTCTGGTCGTTCCTCCTTCTTTTCCCGCGGTTTCGTTGATCCCACGTTTGGTTCTTTCTCTCATTGCTCCGGGTCCTTCCTCCTCTCCGCTATCCCAGTCACTTCTCTCCTCTTAGCGTTTCCTCCCAAACCACGTTTTTCCTCCTACCCATCCCATTTCCTATTGTTCATTCAGCACTCTGAACTGCTTTCACATTATGAATGTGAGAATTTGTGGGATAGAGCTAGAAAATTATTCAACGCAAAAAATTATGAATGTAAGTGAAGTGCAAAGGAGAGCGGATGGTGATCAGGCACCGAGACAAGTAGGAAAAGGAGCTGCTGAAGGGGCATGGTTTTTTTAGGGAGGCACGCAGAGGGGTGGGGGGACCATTAAAAAGGCTGCGCGTGTTTCTCCGTCCAGGAGGGAGGAACGCGGATGGAGCTGCCAGGCTGCGAGGATGAGAAGAGAAGCACTGCAGCCGGCGGAGAGAGAGGAAAAGAGAGCGAGATCGTAAGGGCGCATGTGTGCGCAAGCGACCGCATGAGGAAGTGGGAGGGGAGAGAATGACAGAGAGGGAACGACAGATAGAAAAGAGAGGCTATGGGGTTCACGGGAGGGAGGGAAGAAGGAGGAGTGAGCCGTAGCCGAGAGTTCAGAGGAGGGGGCCGGAATACATTTTCTTGTCCTCCGCTCTCGTCTCCCGGCATTCGATTTTCTTTCATTTTCTCCTTTGAGAGTTGAGAGAGTGCTTGTTTTTTTTTTCCCCCCAATCTCACCTTCTTCATTCCAGGGCAAAAATCAGTGCCTGGAAAAAAGAGGATATTCCAGCCTGCGCTTTCTCATTCCGCTCTCTGTCTCGCTGTCTTCCAGGTCATTTTCTCCACATGCACTTGAACTCCAAATCCTGTCTGCCGGCCCCTCCCCCCGACCTCGGTGACTCGCTCTCCTTCGCTCCTTCTGATGGAGGCTTGAAATAGTGCTCGCAGGCTGTAAGTGAGAGTGAGAGGGAGGAGAGGACGAGGGGGACAAAAAGGGAGAGAGACGTGGGGGGAAGGGGAGAAGGTTTACACGAACAGACTCTGTGCAGAAAGTGTGCTAGTGTGTAGAAAATGAGAGGAAGAAACCCCGTGCACATACATGTGTTCAGTGACTTTGATTCTCAGAAATTACAGTGAGCAGCACAAAACATTAATTCTTGGAACCAGTTTTGAACAGGGGCATCTATTGTCTTCGAGGGGCCACCAGTGGCAGTCCTGGCACACTTGAAACCCTAGGCGAGATAAGATAGTATGAGCAAAAGGAAACACTTTTTAATAACTTAGTAACTCTCTACATAGCTGCAAGTATTTTATAAATAAACGGCAACTGAACTTTTTCATCACGCATTTTCATAGTATGGAAAACAATTTTTTATAATACATTTCTATAATAATTCCACCGGACAAAGTTTTGAGAGCAACATGAGAGTAGATGATGACTGATTTGTCAGTTTAAAGCAAATTAACTTATTATTAAAACTTACTTAAAACTTTAACTATAACTTTATTAAAACATTAAATAAAACATAATTATTTTTACTTGAAATAGAACATGAACTGAAAAAATAAACTTGTTTTCATTTCAGCTAGTTGCCAAAGCATCATATCTCACTTTCTTTTAGTTTAACCTGAAGTACTAAAATAACTAAAAACTGAAATAAAAATCTGTAATAGACATATTAAAAATATTATACAAAATTACAAAAACACACAATAAAACTACTAAAACTATAAAATTAAAATAAGTTTTTATTTATATTTTTTTGTTTGTAAAAATATTAATCAAACCTATAATAATACAGCCTATCAATGTTTAATTGGATTGACCACATTTAGACACGTTAATGAGTGGTTTTGCCATGGCATTGTAGACAACCAGTTTTTACCTACAATAAACATGCAACTTAATCATTATTAAATATTAGATTTGTCTTTCTTTCTTCCTTCCTTCCTTTATTGTTGCACTCAAAAAAGCCAATTGATTCAAATAACCTGGTGAGGCTAAAATACGTCTGGCTTACTGAAGTAATATAAAATCAACAGATGTTTTGGTTGTTGCAACTATATTTAAGCTTTTAAGTTTTTTTGGCATTTCAAATGTTAACATTTTGCTTAAAATAGCCTACAGACCAGTTATAGAATGTGATTTTACAATGTAGGCAGACTAACCACAAAATGGTAGTGAAACCAAAAGTGTCACTGTAGAATCCACCTATGAAATATCAAATTCATTCAAAATCCCATTTTGCGTATTGAAGTATAAAACACATTTTCACTTCATTATCTATAGGCCTACTAGTATAATGGGCTAGACATTATTTGAATAATAACCTGTCCAAAAGAGACGAATTATTGCTTTCCTTCCACCTTTGCTGAGAACGAGACTGTAGGCTAACATAAAAGTAAAAAAATGAAAATGCTTGAACAAAATAAAATATATAAATACATTTTTTAATTTCAGTTAATTGCCAAAGCATCATATCTCACTTTCTTTTAGTTTAACCTGAAGTACTAAAATAACTAAAAACTGAAATAAAAATCTGTAATGGACATATTAAAAATATTATACAAAATTACAAAAACACACAATAAAACTACTAAAACTATAAAATTAATTAAATATTTTTTTGTTTGTAAAAATATTAATCAAACCTATAATAATACAGCCTATCAATGTTTAATTGGATTGACCACATTTAGACATGTTAATGAGTGGTTTTGCCATGGCATTGTAGACAACCAGTTTTTACCTACAATAAACATGCAACTTAATCATTATTAAATATTAGATTTGTCTTTCTTTCTTCCTTCCTTCCTTTATTGTTGCACTCAAAAAAGCCAATTGATTCAAATAACCTGGTGAGGCTAAAATACGTCTGGCTTACTGAAGTAATATAAAATCAACAGAGATATGTTTTGGTTGTTGCAACTATATTTAAGCTTTTAAGTTTTTTTGGCATTTCAAATGTTAACATTTTGCTTAAAATAGCCTACAGACCAGTAATAGAATGTGATTTTACAATGTAGGCAGACTAACCACAAAATGGTAGTGAAACCAAAAGTGTCACTGTAGAATCCACCTATGAAATATCAAATTCATTCAAAATCCCATTTTGCGTATTGAAGTATAAAACACATTTTCACTTCATTATCTATAGGCCTACTAGTATAATGGGCTAGACATTATTTATCCTGTTATGTCCTGTTGTGTTTAAACGGAGCAGCAATATGTAATCCTGCTAATTGGGTGCTTGCTAAGGCTATTATTGCTATTTCTCATACTTAACTGTATAACACCTACTGGATCCTTACTGTATTTGATATGTGAAATTCTAAGGCCTCTATATGCTCAACATGATCAAAACTTTGCTAAAAAAAACCTGTTGTACACAATCTGCTTCATCCCTTCTGCCCTCTGACTGATAAATCACATACAGTGATAACTTCTATATTGTTAGCAATATTTCAAGAAAAACATTTACTGGATTTATTCAGCTTAGGTTTACTTGATTATCCATATTTTTTAATATAAGCATCACATTTTGGGAAATGTTTATTTGTACATCACTCAATCATGTTTGCATTGCATTATATGTTTTGAATGAAACCTAGAGCTTTGATCATAAACCTAGTTAAAATATAATCTTACTAAGATCTATTAGTGGGAGATATGGTGACAATGGATATTTATATGCATTTATGTAAACAGTCTGCTATACAGTTATAAAGATCTCATTTAATTACATTACAAGCTATCAGAATTGAATCTTACTTTTTAGTAACAACACACTGAGCAGAAGGTTTTGCCTGGGCAAGCACCATTCAGATTTTCTTCAGATCCAAGAAGAAAACAGCGCTTAAAGGGATAGTTCCCTCAATATGAAAATTCTGTCATCAATATCCTCACACTCATGCCAATTCAAACCTGTATGATTTACTTTCTTCTATGGAACACACACATATTTTGAAAGTCAATAAACTTGGGCAATGTCAAAACTGACCATATTGTCATCTTTTTATCCACAATTGTGTGGTTTAAAAAAATAAGAAATATTTCAGTAAACGATGACAGAATTTTCAATATTGGGTGAACTATTCCTTTGAGTGTCTTATGCAAGAGCTCAACAACAGGGCTGGCTCGTGGCTTAGTCCTTGTGAGGATCAAAACACCAATCTTCTAGTTATGTTCATTTTGTATTAACCACTACAGCATAATATAGCTACAAAATTTCTACTGACAATAGCTGTATATTATGGGTTTCTCTCAGGTACTGTATTCAAACTCTTTTGGCTTCTCCACCAGAAGCAGCCAGGTGCACACATGCATCACTCTGGTGCTGATAAAGCTTCATTTTTTCATTTCAAAATGCTTGTACATTTGCCTTTATGCTCATTTTCTCAGCTCCTCTACTTCCCCTTGGTCTCCAAACAAATCAGTCACAGTGACAGTACTGCAAACAGAGGTGAGCTGACACAATAGAAATACCCTGGTCCAGACAGACTGCCTCTGCTAGTGTCTGAAATTATACTCAGAAATCCAGCCACACTGATCTGATGCCAAAATCTAAATGAAACAATATTAGAAATCGTATCCTCTAACTACAGTATGGCATACATTTTTATTGTATGTATGTCTATCATGGTGGCCAAGAAAGAGGTTCTGGTTGGTGTCCAGTCAGTGCAGGTGGAGTAAGCAGATTTTCAGCACCCTCTGCTGGTTGATGGTGGCTCATTAAATAACTGGAAGGCAAAATTAATTGGCTCAATCTGTTTCCCTTTATTAGTCAAACTTATTACTCCATACAACATATTATTAAAGCAATTACATTTGAGATTGCTGAGCTGTATAATTTATGTCTGAATGAATTTACACCAAAACAACAATTATAAATCTTTTACTAATAATAAATATGTATATGAATGTATATGTATATGAATATTGTTCCCTTTAAGGTCCCTTTTAACTAATGAAATGCTCGAAGTATAACCAAAAAGATTAAATGCACACTCAAAGTACAACCAAGGGCAGTCAAACATTGATGCATGTTGCTTTTTTTCCTTTTCTGCTGACTTTGCAGACCCACAAACAGATGTTAGACACACTTTCTCTAAAGGGCTGCTGCCATCTTATGCCACCATCTTTGCATGGTGCTTTGGTAAACTAGAACTTCATTCTGATTAAGCTATTATTCATTTAAAAAAGTCAATAAATAAAGGTCATAAAATCATAAGAAGCAGATCAGATGTAATTGTAAAATATTTTTTTTATTTTGAAATATATAATCTGGTTAGCTATATGAACAGTGTATAATGTGAGCCGTTTAATACAGCATCAATGGAATAACTTCCCCCAAAATGAAAATTTGCTGAAAATGTACTCACCCTCAGGCCATCGAAGATGTAGATGAGTTTGTTTCTGAATAGATTTGGAGAAATGTAACATTACATTACTTGCTGCATTGAATCAGTACAGCAACTGATATAAACATCATATAACCACATATAATCAACACGACTCCAGTCCATCAGTTAACATCTTGTGAAGCAAAATGCTATGCGTTTGTATTAAACAAATCCATCATTTAGACATATTAACTTCAAACAAGTCCTCTATCTATGTTATTGTTTTCTCCAGTGAAAAGCTTGTCTCACCTGAATCAGGAGAGAAATATGCACAGATCAAGTTACTAGTGACAACAGTCTGAAACAAATATGTTCCAAAAAATATGTCAGTGGACTTTGATGTGAGAGGACAACAGGGGATACACTTTTTCACTGGAGGAAGCGTTATTATAGATTATGGACTGAAGTAACAGTTTAAAGTTATTTCTTATAAACCTGAACTGATGGACTGGAGTCGTGTGGATTATTGTGATGTTTTTATCAGCTGTTTGGACTCTCATTCTGATGGCACCCATTCACTGCAGAGGATCCACTGGTGAGCAAGTGATGTAATGCTAAATTTCTCCAAATCGTCGAGTCATCTACACGATGGATGGCCTGAGGGTGAGTATATTTTAAGCAAAGTTTCATTTTGGGGTATACACAAACCAGAAAATATCTTGTTTACACATTTAGGAACCAGCATCGGATGCATCCTCACAATGAAATGATGAGGCCAACATCTCAGAGTTTATCAGACCTGATTTCAGCATAATTGACAGGAAGCACCAAAAAATCCTGTAGAATTACAAAAAGGGTAAGGAAGGGTCATCACTATTAGCATTCCAATCAAACAACTTCAGTGACTGAGCACTGGCAACTATGCTAGGAAGAAAAGAGGGACAAGGATTAGTCATAGGTCACAGAATGACAAAAGAATTTAGAACAGAATTTAGTTCTTGCCTTGAGAGAAATTAATCAGACAGCAGAAAGGCCAGAGTATTAACCAGGACAGCATTTGTGGCAGAAAACGTCTTCAGCATCAATTTGCTAAGAGTTCTGAAAAAACAAAACGAATGAAAACGTTAGCAATTTAATCTCAACATTCCATGTTATTTTCGATGATATTTTACTTTATGGTTTTGTAACTACTCATTTTGGAATGAAATATTTCAGAACTTTTAAATTGAAAAGTTCTTACTCAGTGGAAGCGCTGATCCTTTCCTCCAGACCATCAATCATTTTTACATATTTGTCGAAGACCATTTGTGTGACACTATTAAAGGTTCTTTATAAACATGAAGAAAAAAGTGGAATTGTTATTTAGTTAGTTCATTAACAGTATAATTGTAATAATAATAATAATAATACATTATTAAAATAAGACATTTATAATGTCTAAAGTAAGAAGTATGTTGCATATAGGCATTTTTTTAAAGCAGATATGTCACTGTGCAGATATATGTGCATCTGTCCTTTTTTTTATTTCAAGACTCTTTACTTACTTTTGTGCTTCATCAAGCTTCTTTTGAGTTAGCTGTCCACTGTCAGTTAACTCTTTCATGAAAATGCTCTTCACTTCATCCCAGTGCCTATTAAACGTGAGGTAAAACTTTCATTAGTTTGATGATTTAACTAATCATCAGTTAAATGCTCACAGGTGTTGTAACATTCTCAATGACTGCACATTTAAAAACAAAGAATAAAAAAAACTTAACTTGCTGCAGTGTCATAATATTACAAATTAAAATGTCAAATTTAAAATTAAACATTCAGGACTGGGCCTGTTGAGCAGGAAATTATTTGTTACACTTTACCTTGCTGATTGTTCAAGTCCATCATTATTAATATTTCTGTTGATCTCAATGAGAATTCTGTCCCAGATGTCAAAGCATGTTGCTTTAATTTTGCTGTTGTGAACATCAACAGAGAAAGTGGCTGGGATCAGTTTTATATTTCAACAAATTCTTCAGCAAATTAATTTTGCATCTCAGTGGAAGCAGGTGCATGATTAAAGAAATAGTTCATCCAAAAATTAACATTTGCTGAAAATACATTGAACTTTAGGCCAGCCAGGATGTAGATGAGTTTGTTTTTTTATCAGAACAGATTTGGAGAAATTTAGCATTGCATCACTTGCTCATCAATGGATCCTCTGCAGTGAATGGGTGCCATCGGAATCAGATCTTTTCTTTTCAAAAGACGTTAGTTGATGGACTGGAGTCATGTTGTGGATTATTGTTTTGTTTTTATCAGCTGTTTGAACTCTCATTCTGACGGCACCCATTCACTGCTGAGGATCTACTGGTGAGTAAGTGATGCACTGCTAAATTTCTCCAAATCTGTTCCGATGAAAAACAAACTCATCTACATCTCGGATGGCCTGAGAGTGAGTACATTTTCAGCAAATTTGCATTTAAGCATACATACACAAAAAAACATCAGAACTTTACGTATTATACCGTAAATGTGGCAGTGGGTCCTCATATTCCACATTTGATGTCATTTGGTTTTTCTTGTTTATGGAGACATGCAAAATTTCATTACTAATAATATTCCATATTTCATAAAGCACACCCCTGGAAGACAACAGAAAAGGAAATTATTGCATTAATGATCACATGATAATGATGAATCACCACATATTCTTTAGTTTATCTACATTGTCATTGTACAGGTGTAGTATGCTCAAATGTTTTTGGATTATGGCATCTATAACATATTTATAGTGGCCAGACTGATTTAACAGGCTAGTGTGAGATTAAACGTGTTCTTACTTCAAATTGGACAAGATGTCCTCGCCTACTAATTCAGTGAGAGTGTCTTCAGTGTCAATAAAAAAATCATTAACTTCAGACATCCCAAGGCCATTTTCAGACAATCTTTCATAAATTGGAAAAGGGTATACTGTCGCCATCTTCATAATGGCCCTGTGAAACAAAGAGCAGAGTCAATGAACATACATCTATGCATCTATAAAGGATGTTCAAACAGACTATTAAACTGGAATGCAATACATTCATAAGGCACAGCTTATGCTTTATACCCACACAATAAGCATAACAGCATTATGAATGATTAATGGATTTTAATCCATGCATATTTACTTGAATTATGCCTTGGGGTATGTGGTCTCAGTTATTAGTCATACAAAGTTATTAATTCATTTATTATTAATTCATTTATTATGCACTGCGTGCACTGAATGAAAAGTACTGTCATACTAACCAGTTAGATTGATTGAATCTCTCATCTCCAAAAATCCCATTACCCCATCGATCATATTCTAGGGCAGCATTGTCAAAAAAGTCACCAAAACGCTCATCTGCCCAACTAGATAAGGAAAAGGAGTTTAGTTCTGTCATTGTTATTACAAGATAGCAAACATGCCATTGCTTTGATATGGTTCTTGGTTCAACAGTGATGTTATTTGTACAAAGAGCAACACTCAAACCAAACTCAACTTTGTGAAATCTTCAGAGCTTTAAAGGAATAGTTCACCCAAAAATAAACATTTTTTGAAAATGCACTCACCCTCAGGCCACCCAAGGTTTAAATTAATTTGTTTCTTCATCAGGACAGATTTGGAGAAATTTAGCATTGCATTATTTGCTCACCAAAGGATCCTCTGCAGTGAATGGGTGCCGTCAGAATGAGAGTCCAAACAGATGATAAAAACATCATGATAATCCACATGACCATTTTGTTAAATATTTTTGACCATTTTGTCCATCAATTACTGTGAAGTGAAAAGCTGCAGGTTTAAGAATCATTAAGAAGTTTTTAACGTCAAACCTGGATAAAATGCAAGGCCTCTATCCATAATATTAAAGTCATCTCGTCTGAATCAGGAGAAAAATATGCACAGATCAAGCACTGTTTACAAGAAAAAACAGTCCAAAACAGTGTTTTGATGTGAGAGGACAAAAGGGGATGGACTTTTTTGCTGGAGGAAGCATTATTATGGATTGGTATTTTGGCCAGAAGCAATGGTTTAAAGGGGTCATATGATGCTGCTAAAAAGAACATTATTTTGTGTATTTGGTGTAATGAAATGTGTTTATGCGGTTTAAAGTTAAAAAAACTTATTTTCCACATACTGTACATTATTGTTTCTCCTCTAAAATGCCTTAAAGATGCACAGATGTTCACTTCACAAGAGATTAATTGTAAATAGGGATTACTTTTGTGGAATATTGTGGATTACTTGTGGATTATTGTGATGTTTTTATCTCATTCTGACGGAACCCATTCACTGCAGAGGATCCATTGGTGAGCAAATAATATAATGCTAGATTTCTCCAAATCTGTTCCCATGAAGAAACTCAACTTCAACTTTCATTTATTTATATAGCACATTTAAATGCAACTATGTTGCCCAAAGTGCTTCACAAAAATTAAGGATAAAAATAAAGTACACACACAAAACTTACAAGTATAACAAACATTTATAAAAGGTTCCCAAATCAATTTTTTCCTACTTCAAAGGCCAGACTAAAAAATGTTTCTTCAACTAGGACCTAAAAACCTCTATAGACGGAGCTAGCCGAATATACAGGGGAAGACCATTCCACAATTGTGAAAACTGAAAAGGCACAGTCACCTTTTGACTTCTTTTTGGACCGAGGGACAGTCAACAATGACTGATTTACTGATCTAAGTGACTTAGCCAATGTATAAGACCCTAAGAGATTGCTAATATAATTTGAAGACAAGATGTGTATAGCTTTAAAAACCGATCTTTTTTTTTGTGCCGGTCAAAAGCCTAGCTGCGGCATTCTGCACAAGCTGCAATCGAGATAGTTGCAGTTGACAGATCCCTACATACAGTGAGTTACAGTAATCCAGTCGCAAAGTGATAAAAGCATGAATAACAATCTCTAAATCTTTAAAACTCAGAAAAGGTTTTAACATAGAAATAATTCTAAGATGATTAAAAACGACTTCTTACAACCGAATTAATCTGTTTATCAAAACTAAGAGATGAATCAAGTATGACGCCAAGATTTCTCACACTATCTTTCACTGTCATTTCTAAGGGGGCAAGAACATTGGCTATCTTCTCTTTAACCTTAGAAGGACCAAATATTAAGATCTCAGACTTTTTTCACTAAGCTGAAGAAAATTACTTGACAGCCAAACTTTAACCTCATCTAGACATTGCAACAGGGACTGTAAAGACTGCTCATTTCCAACCTTAAGCAGAAGATTTATCTGTGTGTCATCTGCATAAACGCGATGGCAGATAAACCCCAGAGGGCACATATATAAAGAAAACAACATAGGACTCAAAACAGAGCCCTGAGGAAGACCGTATTTTTAGAGAACCACAGAGGATGAAATGTTTGCCAAATTAACAAAAAATATTCTATCCTTAAGATATGAGTGAAACCATTTCAAAGCAGTTCCCCCAAACCCCACCTCACACTACAACCGTTTTAAGAGTATCGAATGATCTACAGTGTCAAATGTGGCACTAAGATCTAACATAATTAAAACGGCAGCCATCCCAGAATCAACCGCTAATAACAAATCATTTAGCACTTTTAGCAGTCTCAGTACTATGGCCAACTCTGAAATCAGTTTGGAATTTATCCAGGAAATCATTCTCCCACAAAAAAGGGGTCATTTGAGTACGAACTACCTTCTCTAAAACTTTAGATAAAAATGGAAGTTTAGAAATGGGACAGAAATTGTTCAACTCTGTAACCTCAAGGCCAGGTTTTTTAATCAAAGGAGAAACAAACTACATCTTGGATGGCCTGAGGGTGAGGACATTTTCAGCAAATGTTCATTTTTGGATTATCTATTCCTTTAATGTGTTTTTACTTGTATTACAACTGAATTGAATTTTTCTTACTTCCAGGCTTGAAGTCCTGTCTCTGGGCTAGCAATCATATGATATTTTTCCTTATCTTTCAACACTCTCAGCTCCTTCCATCTCCTGCAACCCAAACAACTCAAAACTTAGTTAATTATAATACAGAAGTTATTTTGTACATTCATCATGTCACTTTTTTTTTTAATGCAAGACTACATTCTACATAAACAAGACAACATAAAAAGCGCTATATAATATAATAATGGTGACTCGACTTGACATTCAGGTAACTATTATGATCATAGTCTTACCTTACAGCAGTTAAATATTTGTCATGGAATGGCTGGCTCTCAGTGTATTCCAATAGTTTATCCCAGTAAAATGCAAGAACTCCAGATGCAGTTCTATGAAATACACAGTCCGTAAATAAGCAGGCCACACTTTAGTCATATGATTAGCAAATATACAGCTTAACAAATCAGTATTTTGTGTAAATTCAAAGATGAACATGAAAACATTAAATATGTTAAAAAAAAATTAACAAAAAAAAAAAATCAAAAGAGAAAATAATGGTCTTAATGAATGCCCTTACCTCAATGTTATTAGAAACTCATCCTTCTCGCTCTGCCTCTCTAAGGTGGAAATTTCCATGGCCTTCTCTCTGACCAGATCCACAGCCATTTGTACTCTAAAAAATATAATTGAGAACTGAATGACGGACTTTAAAATTTAGATTTGTCATCTGAGTGATATTTGACATTTTACTCAACGTGATGTTTTTAGGAAACAGTGCCTGCATGAAAGAATCGTCATAAATGCAAGAATTGTCATTGATTTTGTGTGCTTTAACACAGCAATGCATGACAAAACAGATCTTACTCGTCAAAAATTTGATTGATGTCTATCTTCCCAACTTCCGCAGTAACTTTTAGAATCTCAACCACTTGGGGCTGTGCCACCCTGTTATATATCACAACAAAGAAAACAACTTCCAGTCAACATGAAAAATAATATGCTTGATATTAACATATAAACTTCTTCATCTTAACTTTGATACACAAAAAAAAAAACAGATTTATAAAACATTGTTTACAGTACCTTACTATAAAATAGCAGCTAGACTGTAAGATTTGTTTTTATCAAATATATTATTTCATTATTTGAAAGGGAAAGAAACAATGTGTTAAACATGAGGTCAATACACTTTGGACAGAAGGTGAGCGAGGAACCCCAAGGGATCACTGTAGATTGGTGGAGCTCCTGGAAGGTAGCGTGACTCCACGTATCTGCATTAAACAAAACCAATGAACAATGTTTTAGTTATCTATTATTTCAAAAAGATCCTGAGAAGATTATCTGCATGGAGGTGGTGGATTTGAACTGTTTAATGGATGCATCTTTACACCATTTTAAAACAATATTTTCAGTTATCTTGCAGATTCAATTAAAACAAAAAAAACTTACTTCCAGAGGTCAACCACTGTCTCGTTTTTGAAGATCCCTTTATACATGCCAATTTCTCTGTAAGAAGATATATCATATATTCAAGATGTTAAACACAAATATATTCAGGAACAGCCACATTCAACATACACATCAGCCCTTCATTAATACTTTTGCATGTTGATAAAATAATCATTGAAAAGTTATACAATAACATTAATTAATTGGATGAATGGTCTTCATACCGCGGAGTCCCACTGTTGCGGGGGAATGTGTTTATCAGTTGAACCAAACCGTCTCCGCAAAGCAAACCCAGTCTGTGAAAAATGCTGTTAAACACACAGAAGGAAAAAAAATATGTTGATGATTGGGATGATTTGAAATTGCTCAGAAGAAAAAAAAAGAGTTCCTTAAATCGAAGTAGATTGTGTTCAGCTTTATTATTCATTATATAAATATTTGTTTTAATTTCAGTATATGTGACCCTGGACCACAAAACCAGTCTTAAGTCTCTGGGGGATATTTGTAGCAATAGCCAAAAATACATGGTATGGGTCAAAATAATTGATTTTTCTTTTATGCCCAAAATCATTAGGATATTAAGTCAAGATCATGTTCCATGAAGATATTTTGTAAATTTCCTACTGTAAATTTATTAAAACTTAATTTTTGATTAGCAATATGCATTGCTAAGAACTTCATTTGGACAACTTTAAAGGCGATTTTCTCAATATTTTTGCACCCTCAGATTCTAGATATTCAAATAGTTGTATCTCAGCCAAATATTGTCCTATTCAAACAACGCTCATTTATTCAGCTTTCAGATAATGTATAAATCTCAATTTCGGGGGAAACAAATGTGTGTTATTTGTGGTCCAGGGTCACATACAGTATGCTTATAAAGTGCAACCGGTCTTTTGTATTCAGTGGATGAAGTACTCACTGCAGTGCCACAATGAACTGATCGTGTCCTTCAGCTCTTTGCTCAGCACTGATCCTCTCGATCATCTCCTTCACAGAAATCCACAAGTCTTGCATATCAGTGCTGTACACCACAGAAAACAATGATAGTGAATTTACACTCCTCATTCCAAGGAAAGTCACAGAAATATGGCCCAATGTACAGTGTTAACTTTTTTCCACAGGTGTTTTAACTGTATTTTGAATTAACCATTGCATTGTGCTTTGTTTTTAGGGTTAAAGGAAATGTCCATAAACAAGCTGGTAATTTTCTGCTAGAACATTATCCGTTTTTCAAATTTTTTTTTTTTTACACAGTGCATGGTCTATGTTAACTTTACATCATACAGCTCTGGTTTTACCCTGTTTTATTGATCTTATTTTTTTCCACAACCACTTCTGCTGCCCCTTTTAAATTGTCCAAGTATTTCAAAAATGCTTCGGCTCCAAATGTGAAGAGTTTGTCTGCCATTTCATAATCTTCATCTTTTAGGCCGACGCTGTCCAAACCTGGATATAAAAAACGAAATCAGCTAAAATATAAGTGACAGTGTAATATTACAATTATTTGATCAAGTCCAACCGCAGTGCATATTTTAATATCACATTTATATTAGAATTATCATTTGTTCAAGAGAGCTGCCATGTCTATTAATTATCACATCACAATGAATTTAGTTTACTTGTATACATAAGAAAACAAGCATTATCTTACCTTTAAAGAGCAGAACAGCTAAGATTAAGACAGCTAGTGACTGATTCATATTGTTGTTTCTTCCTCAGAACAAAAAACTAAATAACAGAAAGAGATCACAACATATTCACTGTGGACTTAAACATCAGGAGTAAAAAGCTGGACTCAACTTTCTCTCTATTGAAATTAACTTTCATTTATGTGCACACGCCTACTGAACTTACATTGCAGTCTGTCTGCTCTTACCTCTCATGGGAAGTGTTTCAAAGTAAACTCTAAAGGTCACAATAGTAGTGCAGACCGTATATATTTAATTGCTTCTTTTCAATTCCAAGTTTTTGGTCAATATGTTAATATGTTAAAATAAGACTATTTTCCTTAAAACACAAAAGCAAAAGAAAGGTTACCACATAAAACTTTAAGGTACTGTAACTCTAGTTAATTCACATGAACAGTTCAGAGTAGTGCATGCATGTACATGCCAAACTGGGGGGAAAAAAGACAATATATGAGATTTTGACAATGTCAGATTACAGGGACTGATAAATGTTTTGTACAAGAAATGCAATCTGTCAAAATTAAATTGAATCTAGGCCATGAGTTTAATGCTCTTTGAAAATAATGTAGATCAGTGTGAAAGTCCAAGGTGTGCTTTTGTCTAGGTCAATATTTCTTCAGTCAACATCAGTTTTTAGGGTCAGTAACTCACTAGAACATAAAAAATGTTGAAAATCAGGAGCTGCACAGAGTAAAATTTTAGTCTCAAGTATGTCAAAATTCTTGGAATGGTGTAATTTTCCTACACTTAAGAATAAGTGTGATTAATAAAGATAAAAGTGCTACAACTAGGTCTCAGCTCCTAAATGATTTAAAGGGATAGCAGTCAACATCAGTTTTTAGGGTCAGTAACTCACTAGAACATAAAAAATGTTGAAAATCAGGAGCTGCACAGAGTAAAATTTTAGTCTCAAGTATGTCAAAATTCTTGGAATGGTGTAATTTTCCTACACTTAAGAATAAGTGTGATTAATAAAGATAAAAGTGCTACAACTAGGTCTCAGCTCCTAAATGATTTAAAGGGATAGTTCACCCAAAAATGAATATTCTGTCATTAATTACTCACCCTCATGTCGTTCCAAACCTGTAAGACCTTCGTTCATCTTGGGAACACAAATTAAGATATTTTTGATGAAATCCAATAGCTTTCTGTCCCTCCATAGACAGCAATGCAACTGAAATGTTCAAGGCCCAGAAAGGTAGTAAGAACATTGTTAAAATAGTCCATGTGACAACAATGGTTCAACCGTAATTTTATGAAGCTACGAGAATACTTTCTGTGCAAAAAGAAAACAAAAATAACGACTTTATTCAACAATTTCTTCTCTTCTGTGTACGTCTTTGACACGCATTCACGACAGTACAACGATGGACTGTTTTCATGATGTCCTTACTACCTTTCTGGGCTTTGAACCTGTCAGTTGTGTAGCTTTCTATGCAGGTTCAGAAAGCTCTCAGATCTCATCAAATATTTCTTCATTGGTCTTACGAAAATAAACAAAGGTCAGGTTTGGAATGAGACGAGGGTGAGTAATTAATGACTGACTTTTCATTTTTGGGTGATCTATCTCTTTAAGAGGGCTGGAGATGTCTCTCAACCTAACCTAGGAGTAGTATGATAACCGTGATATGTTGAAACCACTCTCTCCAATATGGAAACAAAGTGCTTTAGACTCGCATAATGGTGTAATTTGGATAAACATGATTCGTAGTTGACTAAACAAGTGAAATCCATTGATATATTAATTGACTGCTTTTAATAAACTCATTAAGAATATAGTGTACAACATCATTATTAGTCAGGTGTGTAATAATCACAGGGTTACAACTAAATGTTAAATCGTTACAGTAGTCAGGTAAGGGTTAATGTACATCCAGCTGGTTATTGCTGCAAAATTTATTATAGCGTTGTTAGTGAAACACTTTTTAGAAATTCATAGTTGTTCATGTGAGTTGCCATTTGAATTTAGCAAAAGACAACAACAAAACGACGTTCTAAGTGCTTAGAATAATTCTACAAATGATTCTGGTTCTTAAAAATTCGACATCGTTAAAAATAAGTGTTTTAGGCAGTGCATTATTGTGCACAGTAGTACACAGTGCAGTGTTTCTCTTTTTATAATGGGAAAATGCATTTATATAATGCACATTTTCTGCATAAGGCATGGAGTACACTTATATTTAGACATTGTGTAGTTTTCAACACGTACATTGTTCGGACAAAATTCGTCAAGAAAATTAAAATTGGCCTTCATTACATTCATCAAATGAGACAAAAGCTTCTATTTAGATAAGCCCTACTTTACCAAGACTGTCAAAACTTTAGACTACGCCTATGACCCCAGGACTCCTTCTAGGTTTTTTTTTTCCACCAATAATAAAATTAATTTTCTATGATCTTTTACATGTTAATAGAATATACCTGACTAAGCCTTACTATAGTTAAGATCCTTTTGCCTAGATTTTGGTTTTATTCAAAATATTTTTGAACATAAATTGATGCCAGATAAAATCAGTTATTTTGAAGTAGCTAGTGGAGAAAAAAAATAGAAATATATACATATATATATATATATTAGGGGTGTAACGATACACGTATACATATTGAACCGTTCGGTACGAGGCTTTCGGTTCGGTACGCATTACAAACCGAACGATTCGTTGGATTAATCCTATTACATTTAGAAAATAAAAGAGCTTAAAGTGTGTGAAATATAATGTTCTCAGTAGGGCTGCATGGTATAGCATTTCAGCATCGATATCGCGATGTGCGCATCCAGTCACATCGCAGGATGTGCGATGTTTAGTATACTGATCGTTATATTTATACTGATTGTTTTCTTTGCTCACACACAGACACGGTGTCTATACCGCACGCGACAGCTGTACAGAGACACCCATTTAAAATAAATTTAGTAGCAGAGCTACTGCAAGCGATTTTCAGTGCTGGAAATCCATTTATCCTTTGCTGAAACTTCGGCGGCCTCGTGGAGAGCTCTTCAGTCAACATCAGTTTTTAGGGTCAGTAACTCACTAGAACATAAAAAAATGTTGAAAATCAGGAGCTGCACAGAGTAAAATTTTAGTCTCAAGTATGTCAAAATTCTTGGAATGGTGTAATTTTCCTACACTTAAGAATAAGTGTGATTAATAAAGATAAAAGTGCTACAACTAGGTCTCAGCTCCTAAATGATTTAAAGGGATAGTTCACCCAAAAATGAATATTCTGTCATTAATTACTCACCCTCATGTCGTTCCAAACCTGTAAGACCTTCGTTCATCTTGGGAACACAAATTAAGATATTTTTGATGAAATCCAATAGCTTTCTGTCCCTCCATAGACAGCAATGCAACTGAAATGTTCAAGGCCCAGAAAGGTAGTAAGAACATTGTTAAAATAGTCCATGTGACAACAATGGTTCAACCGTAATTTTATGAAGCTACGAGAATACTTTCTGTGCAAAAAGAAAACAAAAATAACGACTTTATTCAACAATTTCTTCTCTTCCGTGTACGTCTTTGACACGCATTCACGACAGTACAACGATGGACTGTTTTCATGATGTCCTTACTACCTTTCTGGGCTTTGAACCTGTCAGTTGTGTAGCTTTCTATGCAGGTTCAGAAAGCTCTCAGATCTCATCAAATATTTCTTCATTGGTCTTACGAAAATAAACAAAGGTCAGGTTTGGAATGAGACGAGGGTGAGTAATTAATGACTGACTTTTCATTTTTGGGTGATCTATCTCTTTAAGAGGGCTGGAGATGTCTCTCAACCTAACCTAGGAGTAGTATGATAACCGTGATATGTTGAAACCACTCTCTCCAATATGGAAACAAAGTGCTTTAGACTCGCATAATGGTGTAATTTGGATAAACATGATTCGTAGTTGACTAAACAAGTGAAATCCATTGATATATTAATTGACTGCTTTTAATAAACTCATTAAGAATATAGTGTACAACATCATTATTAGTCAGGTGTGTAATAATCACAGGGTTACAACTAAATGTTAAATCGTTACAGTAGTCAGGTAAGGGTTAATGTACATCCAGCTGGTTATTGCTGCAAAATTTATTATAGCGTTGTTAGTGAAACACTTTTTAGAAATTCATAGTTGTTCATGTGAGTTGCCATTTGAATTTAGCAAAAGACAACAACAACAAAACGACGTTCTAAGTGCTTAGAATAATTCTACAAATGATTCTGGTTCTTAAAAATTCGACATCGTTAAAAATAAGTGTTTTAGGCAGTGCATTATTGTGCACAGTAGTACACAGTGCAGTGTTTCTCTTTTTATAATGGGAAAATGCATTTATATAATGCACATTTTCTGCATAAGGCATGGAGTACACTTATATTTAGACATTGTGTAGTTTTCAACACGTACATTGTTCGGACAAAATTCGTCAAGAAAATTAAAATTGGCCTTCATTACATTCATCAAATGAGACAAAAGCTTCTATTTAGATAAGCCCTACTTTACCAAGACTGTCAAAACTTTAGACTACGCCTATGACCCCAGGACTCCTTCTAGGTTTTTTTTTTCCACCAATAATAAAATTAATTTTCTATGATCTTTTACATGTTAATAGAATATACCTGACTAAGCCTTACTATAGTTAAGATCCTTTTGCCTAGATTTTGGTTTTATTCAAAATATTTTTGAACATAAATTGATGCCAGATAAAATCAGTTATTTTGAAGTAGCTAGTGGAGAAAAAAAATAGAAATATATACATATATATATATATATACATATATAAATAAGCTAGTATGAAATCTAGTTGTTGCGATCTATCATTTAATTATTTCTTACTCACACAGTGCACAGACACATTTTTATTTATTTGTATCTATTAATTGGATCTATTTTCAAGTGTTAACACATGAAAGTAGATCCAGATATTATTGATATTAAGCTTTTTAAATGAATGTGTTAAGATGCTGGAGGACAAAAATGTGTATGAAATGCAACAAATCATGTTTTTGATGAAAAGAAAGCATTACAGTGGAACAAATAGAGTGGAATTTGTTTTACTCAATGTTCACCAATGCAATTATCCTAATATTCTTTCAGAGGCAGGTATGCAATAACAGTTAATACATTGCTGGTATAATCCTGTTTATTGCCAGCAGTCACAATCTTGGCATTGCCTTCAAATATTAAAGCGTTGAGTCCAACAGCAGGTTCCAGACATCATTAAACATGAGGTTTGTGTGATGCATCGACTTCTTGAAGGCTCTGAGGAACAATAAATATTGTGAATCTTATTGATTGCACTTGATAATATGAACTTGCAATATAAACTGGTATTTATCATCAATCTTTTATTTACACAAAAAGTGACATTCAAATACGGTTTCGGTTCAAATGCAGATATGGTAAGAAAATGATAATCTTACAAAACAGTTGGATCGATCTTTTCATCAAAGTCATCAACAAGATCAGTATACTGCTCCAGTTTCTCCAGGATCCGGTGAATGGCTTGAACAAAGTTTCTTTATAATTGAAAAACAAAAAGAGAGCCAGTCAAATATGAACTTTAAAAAGATGCTGAACTCATTAAACCAAAAACGGCAATTAAGAACAAACATGTCTTTAAATATTTACATTTTCAGCTTTAGAGCCATATATTAACAAATAAATCCTTGTCCTTAAAATTAAACTTGACCTTTCCTTACTTTGGTGCTTCTTCAAGCTGCTTTCGAGTAAATGCATTACTTTTTAATAACTCATTAATGATGATGTTCCTCGTATCATTCCATTTTCTGGAAAAAAAAAAACATTTCCGATTGATTGTTTGATTGCTCTCCTCATAAATGAACAAAAATCATACACAAGAACATGCTAAATTTCAGCCAACAAAGTGTCTCAGAACCAGGCAGTTCAGCAGATTTCCAACCTCACCACACTGGATAGTGGATATATAAAAAATACAAAAGGACATGTCTTACCTCTGTGTTTGCTGAAATTCAGTCTCATCAAAATAGACGAAATTTGCAAATCTGAGAAAAGAGCTCCACAAATCTAGGAACACTCTCCTAATTACTCTATAGCAAACAAACAATGATTTTTAAAGAGGAATAGATTATATATGCATTATATCAAGAGAGCAAAGCACTAGGCCTTCTAATCTGGACAAATATATCAACAACATACAAACATATTCTGTTTTACTGGTTCAAAATGATTTTCATGAAGGCATTTTATTACATTGTCTTACCGCAAAGGCAGTAATAGTTGGTTATCTTTGCTATTGGTTTTCTCCTCTTCAATTTCTAGAGTAAGTAAATACAAAATACCACGAATGCAACTCTCCAAAAAGGTTTGTCTGCAAGACAAAAAAAGTCTTAATATATTAATATTTACAGAGTAAACAAATACGAGCCTCACACAGATGTTTTACGTTTCTTACCTGTTAGAGGTTATATCGTTCCCTTCAAGAATAAGAGTTATGTGGTTAACTTTGTGAAGAAACCTGTTGACCTCAGTAATCCCAAATCCAACTTCAGACAGCTTTTCATAAACAGGAAGAGAGTAAACAACCGAACTTTTGACAACAGCCCTGTGAAACATACAAAAGAAAATGGATGGATCTTTTTCGTTTTAAACCTTTAAATCATTTACATTGCTTTAGGTATTAAGTTCTGTCCGATGTTTATTAAATATATCTCCATGTTTGTGTAATTCATCTGAAACAAGCTTTTGAAACACGAACTGCATGAACATGAAATGTCAGATATGTGGTTACATATTCGTTTACCATAAATAATGGCACGAAACAAAGTTTCAAATGAGATTTACCAGTTGGACTGATTGAATCTGTCCAAACCAAGAGCTGCATTTCCACGATTATAATATTCCTGGGCCGCGGCCTCAAAGAATTTACCAAAATGAAGTTCAGTCCAACTAGAAAAGAACAATGAAATGATAGATGAATGATACAATGCAGAGTGAAACCTCCAAAATAAAATAAAAACCCAACAGAATTAAACTCAACAGTTATTTACACTCTAAAAAATGCTGGGTTGTTTCATCCCAACTTTGGGTCAAATATGGATTAACCCAGCCATTGGGTTACATTTTTAACCCAAAAGTTGGGTTAGTCCATATTTGACCCAAAGTTGGGTTGAAACAACCCAGCATTTTTTAGAGTGCAGATTAAGGATCTAACATACTAACAGTGGATCATTATGGTTCAAGTGACTCTAATGTTAATTAGGAAATCACTTTAGTAGCCTGAAAAAAAATTAGAATATCCCTGGGATTAATTATGTATTGATTTAAATGACATTTGTAATATTCCACATTCTGAGTATCTTTCTTCCTTACTTCAAAAAACTGCGCCTTGTATCCGGGTCTAAAAGCACATGATACTTTACACTTAGGTTTTTCAACTCGGTTAGCTCTGCCCATTGCCTGTAACAGACAAAACTCAAGAATTTTCTTCAGTGCTCATTTTACTTCATATTCTTATATATTTGTGCATCGCTGTCCTCTTACTTCATTGAATCCAAGTATTCTGCATGGAACGATGGGCTTTCAGTGTGTTCCAAAACTTTATCCCAGTAAAAAACAATCAGTCCAGATGCAGTTCTAGGAAACAGAAAAAGAAAAAAAGTTATATAGAGATGTCTTTTAAACAGATTAAATACAATGTTGAAGTTAACAATAAATGACATTTGTAATATTCCACATTCTGAGTATCTTTCTTCCTTACTTCAAAAAACTGCGCCTTGTATCCGGGTCTAAAAGCACATGATACTTTACACTTAGGTTTTTCAACTCGGTTAGCTCTGCCCATTGCCTGTAACAGACAAAACTCAAGAATTTTCTTCAATGCTCATTTTACTTCATATTCTTATATATTTGTGCATCGCTGTACTCTTACTTCATTGAATCCAAGTATTCTGCATGGAACGATGGGCTTTCAGTGTGTTCCAAAACTTTATCCCAGTAAAAAACAATCAGTCCAGATGCAGTTCTAGGAAACAGAAAAAGAAAAAAGTTATATAGAGATGTCTTTTAAACAGATTAAATACAATGTTGAAGTTAACAAAAAAAAAGTCTTAAGTCTCTATTTATAAAGCACAATTAAAAACAACTGCAGTTGACCAATGAGCTGTACAATGTTGTAAAAAACGTATAAAACATGTATACAAACCACAAGTCATAGGCTATATTGAAGAGATACGCTTTTAACTTTGATTTAAATATATGTAATGTTGGTGCAGTTCTAATATGGATCGGTAACGTGTTCCAAAGTTTAGGTGTGGCTATGGCAAAAGCTCGATCACCCCTAGATTTTATTTTTGACTTTGGAACAGTTAACAAACTCTGGTTGGCAGACCTAAGAGTTCTTTCCGGAAGATATTCACACAACAGGTCGGAGAGGTAAGGGGGAGTGAGACCATTTAAACATTTAAAAACAAGCAAAAGCACTTTAAAATTAATTCTAAAGCATACTGGGAACCAATGTAAAGGCATTAACACACGAGTAATATGTTCGTATTTACAAAGACCGGTTAAAAGATGTGCAGCTGCATTTTGGACTATTTGTAATCTAGATATTGAAGAACTGTTTATTCCCAGATACAGGGAATTACAATAATCAATTCTAGAAGAAATAAAAGCATGAATTGCAGTTTCAAAGTGCTTAAAAGAAAGGAAGGTCTTCACTTTAGCCAATGTTCTTAATTGGAAAAACTTGATTTGACAACTAAATTTATTGCACTATTGAAAAAGACACCCAAGTTTTTTTTACACCTGATTTAACTGAAGAAGAAAAAACACCAGAATTTACATGAGAAATGTTTGGGACTTCAGAAGAGCCAAACACAATGACCTCTGTTTTACTCTCATTTAGATTAAAAAAATTCAAAGACATCCAGGCTTTGACATCGGAAAGACAGGCACAGAGGGAGTCTACACCATTTTTATGCTTCAGGGGCAAATAAAGTTGAGTATCGTCTGCATAGCAGTGATAGTACAAGCCATGCTTTTCAAAAACAGAGGCTAAAGGAAGCATATATAAAAAAACAATAAAGGGGCCAAAATAGAGCCTTGGGGGACCCCCACAAGTCAGTGGAACAGCCCCAGTAAAATATCGTCCAATATTGATTGAGAAGCTTCTATTTTTAAGATATGACTGAAACCAACTTAATGCAGTTCCTCTGATGCCCACAACATGTTCTAGCAGAGCAAGCAAGACCTCATGGTCAACTGTATCAAATGCTGCACTTAAATCTAATAGTACCAGTACAACAGAGTCACCTGAGTCAGTGGCCATTAAAACATAATTTAAAACTTTTACAAGTGCTGTCTCTGTAGAGTGAAACTTTCTAAAATCTGATTGGAAAACATAAAAACCCCTATTGTCATTCAAAAATCTCTGCAGCTGATGAAAAACCACTTTCTCCAAAATTTTTGATAAAAAAATAAATATTAGAGATGGGCCTAAAATTATATAAAACTATTGGATCCAAATTTGGACTTTAAATTCATTACATACAAATTTGTTCTTAATCTAATCAGTTAATAACACTAAGAATGATAACTATAACTTTATAAGGTTAAAAAAAATATTCTAATCATTCTAAGAGAATTGAGAAGTTCACATCACAACTATAACAATAGCAACACAGAAGAAATATACTGGTCTAAATTACTCTTATTTTGTCTTGGAATTTAGGTTTAAAAGACAATTAATACTCAGCAATATCTTTGATTTAACTGCACTGTCACTACTGAATGAGACCACAATTTCCACTAAATTAAGCTGGATAATGACACTAACTTTGCTGAATCAACACTATGACACTATTGTCTTTTTAGAGCTTATTTAAAGCTGAAATAGTATTTGTTTCATAAATGAAGAACACTGCATTACTACTGTGAATACGTCTATATAGTCCACAGTGTAAAAAGATGAATCTCAAAATCATACAGTCACTGTTGAAAGGGGTTCAAATATGCAAAAGATGCTGAATAACCAAAGAATGTGCAGGACTTGGAAGACTTCTCTGAAGAACTGCAGGCAGTTTAAATGCTCAGGACAAAGAACTTAACATCACAAAACATCCAAATTACGACACGGCTTATTAAGAATTAAGCGTATATATAAACTTTTGAACCTTTGTGAATCGTGTTCTTGACACGAGCTCAGAATAAGCAATGTTATTATGATTATACAGTAATATATGTATAATATAAATGTGGACAGACTTACTGTGGCAATATAGCTGAATTATCCTGGCTCTCTCTAGCACTCTCACAATTTTTCAGTGGTTTTGCCAACTCTCTTAAGGTTTTCATGTATCCTTGGATAGAAATCCTGTAAAATTACAGAAAAAGGTGATGATCAGGCAACGGCTAAACCAACAATTCAATAGCAGTGCATAACCCATAGCTGATCATACCTTGATTTTCTAAACTGCTCATCTCTCACTAATTTCTCTGTAGCGTTTCTGACTTTTTCCAGGAAGTCTAAAAAGACTACAGTCCCAGAATTGACGATTTGTCGTCTCAAGTCATATGATTCAGCACTCTGCACACCTTCAAAGACAGAATCAAAAACAGTGTCAGAGGAACAGAATGAGTAATAGCTACCACAAAAGACAACGCCAATTCATCCAGATATTTTCTCTAATAAAATGTTTTCAGTTTAAATATTGCGCCACGAAAACAATTACTATACCACAGCAGCAGAGAAATGCAGTTAAACTTAAGATGGCCAAAATCTTATTCATGTTTCTGTTTTATGCTGTAAGAGAGGAAAACAGAGGTAGCATTACGCATGGATTCAGAAAACCAAAGTCAATGCATGTTTACTTTGTACTGAATATTATTGACAACACAAGCAATAAACAATACCTTTTTGAGTCTGTGTGCATACGAAATAGCCCTCACTGTCTGACTGTTGCTTATAAGGGTCATTACATGGTCACCTGTTCACAGCAGAGTAAATGTGTGCACATTTCAACAGTGAGCGGGGCAGAAGGGCAGATGAGCAGCATGGCGGGACTAAACAAACATTTATCTGTTAATATTTGAATGTTTTGTCCATTGGTTCTTACTGATGGTGTCTATTCAGATCAACTTTCCACAGGCAAAACTGGACAAAAAAGGCATATTGCAGAGAGGAGTCTCTTCCTATTATTAGTAGTGTGCATGTAAATTTCAATTCTAGCATATTTAGATGAGATTAGCATGAACAAGGAGTTGCATGATCTATTTCATTATAACAGACAATAAAATGTAACTTTTCAGAATTAGTTATAAAAAATGCTCAAGATATTACATCATAACAAATATCTTAACATAAAATTAAAGGCATGCCAAAGAAGAATCTTATTTAACCATTAAAATAGAAATATAAAAGCTGACGGAATGATTCTAGGCAATTAGCATATACGCTGATGGTGAATAAATAAGTGAAATGTAAATCTAATTCTCTAAATGAAGCAAACTTTTTATAACTAACATCATATACATTTGATCAACAGACATTGTGTTTGAATAATTAAACCTTACAAATGCTCAGATAAAAGCCAAAAACAATTTCCAAAAAGATTTTAAGGTCAAATCAAGTTAAAGACTTTTAAAGAATTTTTTCTCTGAAATGACATGCTCTATATGACTTAAAATATTTGAAACAAAAATCAAGATTGCTCTTTGTTCAAATATTTTTGTATCTTTATTACATACAGAACATCATAAATTAAAAAAAAAGTGCGTAGAAAAATTTAACAGATTTAGAAATTCTTGTATACAACTTTATACAAAGATTCACTCTGAGTGGGTTCACGTCCAGTGATGGAATCAAGCCACAGTCTTCATTTTTAATAATAAGCACACTTCAATACTGTACAAAAGCATGAGGGAAGAGGGATCCGGGAATTCTCTGGAAAAACAAACAAATGAAACAAACAACCCCTACAATCACACTGCATAAAATCAAAGCTAGTGCGGGATTATCCCCAGCATTCTTTATACTACTGTTTGTACTGTAACTTACTAGCTGTCACTGATGTACTGAGGTAGTCAACCCAAGTGGAGATGAGAGTCGGTCTAAACGTGCTGCGAGAGGAAGGGTATCAAAAGAAGACAAATGGCTATTAGCAGCACATCGGCTGTTTCCAGCTAAAGCCACCATTCATGAGTATGGTTTTGAATAATTCCTTAAATACTTGTGCACTGACGATCAGAATGGGATTCTTCACATCTTTAACACTACACAAGTGATCCTAATATGTAGAATATTACAATTGACCCCCAAAAGACTGGCCTCAAGACATAAAAGCACATAAAAACAGTGGGTTCTTAAAACCAAAATCAAAAATTGGGCTTCGGGTGAAGTCTTATGAATTACTATGAATGCAGTAAAACGGTCTGTATATGCATTCAGAGCAAAGGTACTCTAACTTAAATTAATGTGCCAGTCAAGGGTGGTAAATTTGGTTTAAAAATGTCCTATAAGTGATGCATTCATTTGCATCCATTAAATAAAAAGAAAGAAAAAAAAAACACTGTGAAATATACAAATGTCAATGTTCTGGAAACACACAGGCTCCTGTTAGAAACTAGGTTGTGTGGCAAGATTTTTCATGGTTCGACTAAAAAGTACATCTGTTCTGGAGAATATGTACAGTGCTTACATTTCCACAAAAAAAGAGCAAAGATTATTAAGGTGCTGTTGAGGACGACCTATAACAGGAACTCCTCTTGATTCAGTAGCAAAAATAATCACACCCTTTCAAACTTTAGGGTATCCTCCACTATGAAAACCTCTGTACATTTATTCTGACACTAAAGGATCCTTCCAGAATAGATCTACAACATTACCAGCCACCAGTGGCAAGATTTGAAAGGCATGCTGGGACAAAGTAGTATAAGGACAGGTGAAATAGGTAAGGGTATTCGTTTAAGGTCACAATTTTTAATTGTTGAATCAAAGCAAACGGCCTCATCCAGTGCAGGACGTTACTGGGTTGTTAAATGTTGGGGTAGGAAATATAACTCGCGCAAGGTAACCAATCAAGACGTGCTGGTGGTCTAAAAAGGCCACACACCCTGCCAAACAATCTCAATATTGTGTTTCCTTCAGAATAATTCATCTCCACACCATTAAGCACCTGTAATGAGTGTCTTCCTTCATAAATAGCCACCCATACCAAAATATCCCCTCCTAAACCTCCTTTCTCCGCCCATTTGCCATTGAGTAAACATGCCGGTTTTAGTTCAGGAAGCGTCGGCAGCGCCGGGCCCCGCAGTTACAGTGCAACTTGTTGTTTGCATCTTCAATGGGGAACTTGTAGTTGTAGGTGAGCTCCTCTCCACGGTAAATCTTCTGCAGGGCAAATATAACGATGTGCTTCTGGCCCTCCACATTGATGACTCTCGAGTAACAGTTAGGGTCGCAGGAGTGATTTATAAATCGTGCCGCGTTTCCGTGCATGGTGGCGTCCACCACATCAAAGTCATCAATGCGAAACATGTAGCATCCGATGCCCTTTGAGGAAAGAGAGGCAAGAAACAGACTGTACGTTAGGAATTCAACATCACTGCGATGCAAGAGGATAAATAGATGTTTTTAAAGGGGTCCTATTATGCTTTTTCAACTTTAGTTAGTCTGTAATGTTGCTGTTTGAGCATAAAAAAGATCAGCAAAGTTACAAAGCTCAAAGTCCAATTCAAAAGGAGATATTTTAATTAACAGAAATCACTTTTCAAAGACTACAACGAATGACTCGTTTGGACTACAACGCATATTTTCCGGGATTTGTGATGTATCACAAATACAGACAAGTGGGAGGAGACCAGGTTGCGCTGCACTAGAGAAGGCAACGAGTGTTATCACTATGTCGGAGACACGCTAGTTTCCCCAAGGCAGACGAGTGGTTACAATCATCCAGGTTTAAATCACGCTCAAATTGATTTGATTTTGATGCAATATTTACACTGAATATGCCAGACTGGGGAGAGAGGTGTTGTAATAATGTAAAATATGTGAAAAATAATGTGTTTTTCAAACAACCTAGTATGAGAGCATGTTCTAGTACACCCCCAAAACAAAATCAAGACTTTGTAAAAGAGCATAAAAAGAAAAAAAGAGCATTTAAGCAAAAACTGCATCACACTGGGACAAATCACTTTTACCTTGCTGTCATAGTATTTCTCCCTTTTGTCAGTGAGAACTGAGCGGATGACATTGCCAGCATACTCGATCACCATCTCTCCAGCCTCAATGTTCCTCTTGCAGAAAAGTCCACGACCATGTATAGCGGATCTGTCATGGAGATAAGGAATTGCACCAATTACTTTTGCTCTTAAAAGTTATGTTCATTCCATCTTTTTTATTGGCATGGGATTTGTTGTTAAGCGATTTTACACAGTTAGTTTTTATGCTGTAATACCCTGCATCTCGGGAAGGCATTACCTGTAAACTCCCACAGCCTCTTTAGAGGTTTTCTCCAAGTGTCTGAACCTCATAGCCACTGGCAACTCCGTACTTGTGGCTCGTCTAAAGGGAAGCCAAAATAACAGGATGAGTCATAAAAAAAACATTAAAATGTTAACACTAGTAATGCACTGACTTTACATACTTACAAAAAATCTATTATTTTGGTATTATAATTGATAAACATGAAATTTGTTTCATCTATCTTTTTTAAAATCATCTTTTAAATGGCACAAAAAAGGAAAATAATAGTTCATCCAAAAATGTAAATTACTCACCCTCATGTCGTTCCAAACCCTTAAGACCTTCGTTCATCTTCGGAAAACAAATTAAGATATTTTTTATGAAATTCGAGAGCGTTCTGAACCTGGTAAGACAGCTAGGAAACTACCACATTTAAGGCCCAGAAAGGTAGTAAGGACATAATTGTGACATCAGGTGTTCACCCTTAATTTATGAACCTACGAAAATACTTTTTGTGCGCAAAGAAAACAAAAATAATGACTTTGTTCAACAATTTCTTGTCTATCGTGTCAGACTTTTGCACACAAAAAGTATTCTCGTAGCTTCATAAAATGATAATTGAAACACTGATGTCACAATTATGTCCTTACTATGTTTCTGAGCCTTGAATGTGACGGCTGCATTGCTGTCTATGGGAGGGTCAGAAAGCTCTTGGATTTCATCAAAATATCTTACTTTGTGTTCCGAAGATGAACGAAGGTCTTACAGGTTTGGAGTGACATGAGGTTGAGTAATTAATGACAGCATTTTCAATTTTGGGTGAACTTTTCCAAATATGTTGCTGAGTGTCTAACCTGCTGGATTTTAGCATAACGTCATCCTCTTCATCATCACATGGCCTTGACTCAGGAAGCTGACGATGTTGCGATGCCAGGAAATTGAACATATCAAAGGTAGATTTTCTGTGTGGGGGGAGGGAGAAAGCCAATTTTTGATTTCCACATTTGGAAAGGAACAAATAAACAACTCAAAGTCATATGTGAGGCATACACGAGTTCACAGATACTTACCGCACATAGACCTCTGCGCGGGCACAGCCACTGGGGTTTATTGGCAGCTCTTCTTCCGGTACTTCATGCTGGTGGAAACGAAAACTGTGTTTCTGGCAGAGAGAAGCACCCTGCAGCTGCTCCAGCAGAAAGAGCACAGCATCGTGGAGGACACCCAGAACCCTGGCACCACTTGTCCTGTTGAAGGGAAACTGCTCTAGCCGACAGCCTACCCGTGCCTCCTGGACACCATCCATTACTGCCTTCCACGCCACTGAAAAAACACCGTAAAAGGAAATATATAATAATGCGCCAAAGTGTGAAAGGAAGAAACTGACATTCTTATAACAGTGTCACTACAAGGTTTATCAATACTGACCATCCATGCTGTCAGCTTCAACGCTAAAGCCATCCTCACTGGTAATCTGGAAGCGCAGGTGGGGCAGATACTGACTGGCACACTTATCCTGCTTGCCTGGTGATGGAGAGTCCTCATCTGAACTCCAACCTGAAACAGGTCCACATGCAGTTAACTTTCAAAACCTCTGTTACAGTTCAAATTGATTAAATTAGCTTTAGCAACTAAAATGCTGCTTTAAGGTAACACAATATCTCATATTCACCCGCATAGGGGGCCCAGTCTGAGGAATCACCATGTTTGTAGCTCATACACTGAGATTTAGCACTGCCCCGTGTGTCATTTCCCTGCACCGAAGTGGGCTCTGATTTATTTGGAGGAATTCTAAAAATAGGACAAAGAAAACATTATGGTTATCTTTGGAAAACACAAGTAAATGTGATTTTAAGTCATCAGCACTGACCTCTCATTTTCATCGTTCTTTGGCTGGTCAAGAGATCCAACATCAGGGTCGTCAAAGTCGAGCACATCCTTTACACTTGGGGCCTTTATTCTAACCCGGTTTGATCTAAACATCAACAAAATAACATGATTACCATTACATGATAATATTAGAAAGAAATTAATAACATCTAGTTTGAATGTTCAAAATGAAATTTTTAGTTGTGTTAATGACTAGTCAGTCTTAATCAGGCTTTGGTTTAGAGGGCAGGTCCACCGAGAAGTTTGTATTTTTGTTAATGAAAAGTAAAAAAAAATTAAATAAATAAATTCAGTGAGGGCGTAAATACTTTTTTCACCTTTTACTACACAAAACAGTATCATTATTGTGTAACATCTGATATACTGTTAAAATGTGAAAAAAAATCCTATAAACCTATAAACTGGGTCGCTACAATCTACAATAATGATCAACAACTTGACCACCCTGACTAAATTTGACTGAATATTTGTCCCTACCGGCTGTTGTCATCCTGGGAACAAGGACCCATTTGGTCCAAGAAGTCTGTGCGGCATCTTTTCACACCAATACGATCAATTACTGAAGACACTCTCTTGATCTTGACTTGAGGTCTGGAGTGGGACAAGATGTTGGGTTGAGTCCGAAGATGAAACCCAGGGAATGAATCCTTTGATTCAGGAGAGAGGCGTTTTTCGAGGTGGAGCTGAGAAGGGCTCATGCCAGTGGGACTTGCTATTTCACGATGACTTGCCATTGCTTTATCGATTATCTCCTGGGCCACTTCCTTCTGCCCACTTTCAGAAATCAAGCCAGTTCTTTCTATCGAAGGACTGATGCTGTGTAATTGGCTTCCAGGATAACTCTGAGGAATCCTCCTGATTAGCACCTGGGTTGGTGGTGTTGCTCCTTTGTTGCTGCTGTAAGATATGATACGCGTTGGTGTGGTTTTGCTGAGACTAGCTTGAACCTGCGGCACTGGTATCACCATAACCTTAGGGACAGGTCGCTGGAGAACATTACTGCTGTGGATTATCTTCGCAATCTGGCTGATTTGGGTGTATGAGGGAGAATTAGAGCTAGTTAATTGGTATGTATTAGTCTGCGGGTTTTTCACTAGAATCTGTCCTGCACTGTTGACCAGAAGAACCTGATGTGTAAGGGGTGTTCCAGGTAAACACTGGGGCAGAGACTGTTCAGACACTTGTTTTGGGGTGGTAATGCGTATGGCGATCCTACGACCCTTAGTGGCTTCCTTAGGCAGAGCTCCAAAACCATTTATTAAAACCGAAGCAGGAGCAAGCGGAGTTCCTTGTGGTGTAACAGAAATGGTGGGAGAAGATGAGACAACACTGACAGGCAAGGAAAGTGGCAGAGTGTTGGCAACAGGCATTGCCATATGGAAGGGTTTAGGTTGGGAGCCAGGTTGTATGGTCACAAAACGGTTGTATAGTCTTTTTGTGGGTGCAGCAGGGGCAACAACATGAATTGTTCTAGTACTACACATTGGCACAGCGGTCGCCGGTTTCTCAACAGGTGACACACCTCTCTTTAAAACAGGTTCATCCTTGTTTACTGGTGAGGAATCAGTTGCCGCCATAGGACCAGCAGCATTTTCTGTCAAGCCCAAAACTCTGCCATCAACAGCAGATATGAAATTCCCACTGGTGTCATCCAAGAACACTTCCTGCAAACATTCTGTTGATTCATTTTCGAGCAAGACTTCTTCTTGGGTCATAACAAGATCACTGCCTTTGCAAAGGATGGGGGTTTTTGCTTTCAGTTCATCTGGAAATGACTCTTGTCCGTTGGATACTTCAGAATCAATAATTACGTTTCCACCATCTTGTAAAAAAGTAAATTCCTGAATTTCCTGTTCTTCACAGACTTGGTCCATGTTTTGAGTCTCTAGCTGTGAAATCTGATCAACAGAATCTGTTGTATGTGGATTTGCAACAGGTGATCTTGGGCAAACTAGCTGCCCGTCGCCATGGGTTCTGCCCTTGTTTGGACCAGTGCACTTTAATGGCTCAGTATCCTGACTACAAAAACTACTTCCTACTTCCTGAGTATCATCATCTGCGTTGGCTTCACCTGTATCACTCTCCGAGTCATTGTCAGCTCCATCCAGCTGAGAGATGGACCCTGAGTTAGGAAGGACTGAGAGACCTGCCTGTGCAGATTCTTTAGCAGGTTCATGGACCACAACTGTGCGAGAGAAATTCAGATAATGGTCAGAGACATCATCTGTTTCCATTTGCATCTCTGAAGTCAAGTCCTTCCTGCCAGTGCTGAATTTGCAGGCTCCTTCTTCTGCATCTCCCTCACTACCTTGAGGGTCGCAGTCCAGAGCCACATTTTCATTGAGCAAAGCCTCATCAAATTCAAGCTTTGCATTCAATACCGAGGCCACCGCCACATCTGTGTCTGGATCAAAGTGCGCAGAGAGCAGTTCTTGATTCGACTTGTCAGATGAGGCAGAAATTCTGTTGCTTGGTGCACCTGCAGCCACCTCCGGCTCCGACAAGGCAAAGAGCTCTTGAACCACCTCATCAGTCTTATGCTGTGTGGTTTTGAAAGGCTGTTTATGTCTTGGGGCGTGGCGGACAGATGAACGTAAGGTGGAAGAGGGACTTCGTAGAGCTGCTTGTGGAGGAGAGGGTCCCGAGGTGATGCTAGAGGGAGACAAAGAGGAAGGCCTCCCCCTTCGTCGAGGTGAGGTGGAGCTCTTGAAGTTCTCGGTTGCACCAAGTGGTGAGACAGGGGGGCTGAATGAAAGTGACCTAGGGTGAATTGTGCCCCCTGATCGCAAAGCCATTGGGCCTGACAGTACCACAGGGGGAGGAGAGGCATTTCGGCTACGTGTGGAAAGTCTCCTTGTTGCACGTCGTGTCTCATCAAGGTCACTAATGGTCAAAATGTGATGGGATGTGGAAACAGCATTTCCTGAGAAGGAATTTTAAGATAACTATGTATGACTTTCATTATGAATAATCAAGGCTTAACAGGATAGCTCACCCAAAAATGTAAATTCTATCATTATTTACTCAGCATCATGTCATTCCAAATCCATAAGAGTTTTGAAAGTATTTAGCTGTATTTAGTATTAATCTTTGAAACACACAAAAATATTTTTTTCTGATGAAACCTGAGAAGTTTTATGTAACCAAAACTTCCAAAAACATCACAAAGGCGTCATAAAATGAATCCATAGGAAGCGAGTGGTTAAATCCAAATCTTGTGAAGAGATATGATTGCTTTATATGAACCGATTTAATTTTTACATATTTTATTTACATGTAAAAAGTGAACGACACACATACATGGGTACAAGCTGTATGCTATATATAAGCTAGATATGTGTGTGTGTGTAGATCATTGTTTAGATGTAAATAAAAGCTAAATTTGTTCAACATATGATGCACTCATATCTCCTCACAAGCTAGGGACAGAAACCTCTGAGGTTTAATTTAAACATCTTAAATGCGTTTAGAAGATTACCTTACGAAGATTAGTTTTATGGGTTTGAAATGACATGAAGGTGAGTAAATTACAACAATTTTCATTTTTGGCTGATTGATCCCCTGAATCACATTAAAATTTGATGTAATTTGATTTATTTCTTTGGCAAATGAACATAACTTCAAACTGATGCAAAGATCTTACCTGGGGAAGGTAACGGTCTGGACATTCCCCCAGCTGGTCTCCTGCTGTGTGGATAGCCAGGAGCCTTGCCTCCGGCCCCTGAGTCTTGTTTGACTTGTTTGGAGGGGGTGCTGGGGGGCAGCCCAGGTGAAAAGGACTCACTATCTGTGCCATCCTCATCTATAAGACAGAGATATGAGTAGTCAGAATTAATAATAATAATAATAATAATAATAATAATAAAAAAAACACTTTTGAAAAATGAACACTAATTACACAGATTCCACACCATATTGGCCCTCTAACAAATATTTTTAAAAAATGCATGAATAAAGACAGTTATATATGCATACACACACACCATTGTAAGCTTTTGGACCGTGTACAATTGTGTGATTTTCTCCCTGATCCACCATGGAGATAGGAGCTTTGCATCGTGTTGATGGTTGCACCTCTGTCACTTTACAAGTGTACCGGCATCGCCTGCGAGGGTCAACGGTGCTCCAATACCATCTAGAACATCTGAAACCACATCAAATTATGTGAACAACTATGGCTCCTCATAATTCATAATTAAATAGGAATTAAAATGTCATCTGAAACTGATGCTAGTGTATTGTCAGCTGGTCTCCTGCTGTGTGGATAGCCAGGAGCCTTGCCTCCGGCCCCTGAGTCTTGTTTGACTTGTTTGGAGGGGGTGCTGGGGGGCAGCCCAGGTGAAAAGGACTCACTATCTGTGCCATCCTCATCTATAAGACAGAGATATGAGTAGTCAGAATTAATAATAATAATAATAATAATAATAAAAAAAACACTTTTGAAAAATGAACACTAATTACACAGATTCCACACCATATTGGCCCTCTAACAAATATTTTTAAAAAATGCATGAATAAAGACAGTTATATATGCATACACACACACCATTGTAAGCTTTTGGACCGTGTACAATTGTGTGATTTTCTCCCTGATCCACCATGGAGATAGGAGCTTTGCATCGTGTTGATGGTTGCACCTCTGTCACTTTACAAGTGTACCGGCATCGCCTGCGAGGGTCAACGGTGCTCCAATACCATCTAGAACATCTGAAACCACATCAAATTATGTGAACAACTATGGCTCCTCATAATTCATAATTAAATAGGAATTAAAATGTCATCTGAAACTGATGCTAGTGTATTGTTCACAGTTCTGCTAAATTGATTTTACCTTGATTTCAGAAGAACAAGATGCCTTTTTTAAAATATTTCCTTGGGCAATAAATATATTACAAAAAAAATGTGGATGACACTTTGATAACTGATCAAAGACAACACCAAATTAATTAATTAATGATCAAGTGAAAGCTAAATGACTTTAAACTTCATATTACTCACTGGTAACCAACTGGATACAATTTTCCAGAATTTGCAGACAGCTCCGTCAGAACACCAAGTTTTTGTACATGTAGAGAACCTGCATGGATACATAATAAAACACGTTAAACTTTCTCTTATTTTTAATAAACCACCAGAGGAAAAAACATCACCTGTTTACTCACCGATCATAACATTTACAGACTCTGGCTCCAAGCCTGTTAGAAACTTCCTACGCAGACTAATTCCATCAAAATCTACATAGACCCTTCTGAGAACTTCAAACCCATTGTCTTGTTCAATCTACAAAAAGAAAATGCTTGTTTGCATTCTTCACACTTCAACTATACAGTAACTGTAAAACATATCAGTTTTCCTCTGAGTTTGCTCAAACATACACACCTTATTGTTTATGAGGTCACGATGTTTGTAACAGTACACTTTCTTATCATACTGGAAGACACAGTTGCTGGCACGAGCACACATGAAGTGGTAGTTACTCTGACACGAGGTAAGACAACAGCCCACAGTCGCCCCTGTCTGGCCACAACGCTCACAGCGCTGGCAAAAAAGGTACAATTAATACATTTATTTCACTAAAGCATATAATATAATATTATTTAAGATTAAAAATGGTATAAAGACTGCACAATATAGAATATCCAGGTTATTATGGCTATGGAACCCCTGAACTGGGCTTAAAACGTTTATTAATTTTATTTTGTTATTTTTCCTTTAACATTTTTGTTCAGTTTTTATCTAAATGACAATACTCTGCATCAGTTTATACCAACCATGAGGCGGCCCCTGGCGACGGCACTGTGGACATGCAGCAAAGCTCCTTTGACATCCCGCACCTCTGCCGACCACATGCAGCAGTTCACATGAGCCCATTCATTCTGTCCAATATACAGCAGCCTACCAGCATCCTACACATACAAAGACAATACAGCTCAAGTGAGCCGAACATGAGACTCATCTCTGAACACAGAACTGGTAAAGGCTTCACCTACATTCGGTTTAGCATCTCCATGTTGCTGGCAGAGGGAGCACTGTCTTTCATCCATGAAGAACTGACTGTTCACATTCTGCAGATCTGTGGTTCATGAGAAACAAATTAACAAAAGAAACACACAAGAGGATAGCATGAGCCATAAAGATAAAAAGACTGCACTTACCTTGAGATTTTGATTGAAGGTTTTCTGGCTCCTGCTCTTTGAGCCATTGTGCATAACTGTGTTCATCGCTGGGGGGAATTATGGCCTCAGGGAGCATACCGCTATGAAACAAAAGGGGCAAAATGAACCTTAACAACACAAACTTTGAATGCATGTAGCATATTAAAATAAGAAACATTAGGTTTCCTACCTTGGATATTCTTGCATATGACAGTTCCACGTTTTGGGGTCCTGACTGTTAAACCAGCTAAATACTTGTTCTACTAGCTGCAAAGACAACACAAAGACATTTAAAATGAGCAAAATATGCACCAAGATGAACTACAGCCTGTAATTATCACTCATACAATATGCATTGCATTACAATGCTCAATAATAGCTGAACATCAGCAGCTATTGCAGGCTTACAGGAAAAACAAACTACCTTTATATAATACAATTTGGCTTGACCAGTGGGCCTTTGCTCCTCTAGAAGATATTCTTTTCTCAGCCTTTCCGCCATCACTGCCACCACATCCTCGTGAAATGCTTTCTGAAAGACCAGGGTAAACTGCTTTTAGTTACTGTTTTACACACATAAAACAGTTTAACTGATGCCAAAACTCTCAACTGTGATTTCAGACTTAAATATATTAAAGGGGTCATATGATGCTTTTTTAAAGATCATTATTTTGTGTATTTGGTGTAACAGAATATGTTGACATGCTTTAATGTTCAAAAAACACATTATTTTTCAAATGCTGTACATTATTGTAGGTCCTCTATGCCCCGCCTCTCTCAAACGCTTCATTTGCTACAAAGTCCCTCCTTCCGACAAGCGCAGTCTGCTCTGATTGGCCAGCTGACCCAGTGCATTGCGAACACCGCAAGCACTCGTCAGAAATGTAACACCCCTTACCATAATCGCAAGCTTCATCTTTCAAAATAAATGTAAAGACAGAGCCCGAAAGGGGAACAGAGTCGCGTGACAGACACAGCGATGAAGCTGGTAATATAATATAATATTATTTAAGATTAAAAATGGTATAAAGACTGCACAATATAGAATATCCAGGTTATTATGGCTATGGAACCCCTGAACTGGGCTTAAAACGTTTATTAATTTTATTTTGTTATTTTTCCTTTAACATTTTTGTTCAGTTTTTATCTAAATGACAATACTCTGCATCAGTTTATACCAACCATGAGGCGGCCCCTGGCGACGGCACTGTGGACATGCAGCAAAGCTCCTTTGACATCCCGCACCTCTGCCGACCACATGCAGCAGTTCACATGAGCCCATTCATTCTGTCCAATATACAGCAGCCTACCAGCATCCTACACATACAAAGACAATACAGCTCAAGTGAGCCGAACATGAGACTCATCTCTGAACACAGAACTGGTAAAGGCTTCACCTACATTCGGTTTGGCATCTCCATGTTGCTGGCAGAGGGAGCACTGTCTTTCATCCATGAAGAACTGAGTGTTCACATTCTGCAGATCTGTGGTTCATGAGAAACAAATTAACAAAAGAAACACACAAGAGGATAGCATGAGCCATAAAGATAAAAAGACTGCACTTACCTTGAGATTTTGATTGAGGGTTTTCTGGCTCCTGCTCTTTGAGCCATTGTGCATAACTGTGTTCATCGCTGGGGGGAATTATGGCCTCAGGGAGCATACCGCTATGAAACAAAAGGGGCAAAATGAACCTTAACAACACAAACTTTGAATGCATGTAGCATATTAAAATAAGAAACATTAGGTTTCCTACCTTGGATATTCTTGCATATGACAGTTCCACGTTTTGGGGTCCTGACTGTTAAACCAGCTAAATACTTGTTCTACTAGCTGCAAAGACAACACAAAGACATTTAAAATGAGCAAAATATGCACCAAGATGAACTACAGCCTGTAATTATCACTCATACAATATGCATTGCATTACAATGCTCAATAATAGCTGAACATCAGCAGCTATTGCAGGCTTACAGGAAAAACAAACTACCTTTATATAATACAATTTGGCTTGACCAGTGGGCCTTTGCTCCTCTAGAAGATATTCTTTTCTCAGCCTTTCCGCCATCACTGCCACCACATCCTCGTGAAATGCTTTCTGAAAGACCAGGGTAAACTGCTTTTAGTTACTGTTTTACACACATAAAACAGTTTAACTGATGCCAAAACTCTCAACTGTGATTTCAGACTTAAATATATTAAAGGGGTCATATGATGCTTTTTTAAAGATCATTATTTTGTGTATTTGGTGTAACAGAATATGTTGACATGCTTTAATGTTCAAAAAACACATTATTTTTCAAATGCTGTACATTATTGTAGGTCCTCTATGTAAGACAACTGACTCCACTGTGATGTTACAGTACACAAGCCACTAAGACAACTGACTCCACTGTGATGTTACCCTGTCTCTCACACACACACACACACCGCGCGCGCACACACACACACACCGCGCGCACACACACCGCGCGCACACACACCGCGCGCACACACACACACACACAAACACGATGCGCAAAACTCCGCATTTGAACAGTCAATAGCAAATACTTAAACTATTAACAAAACCGTAGATGATTCAGAAGCGCCAGATTGTCATAGCAAAGTCAGAATTGCCTCCTCTCCTAGGTTCACGAAACGGTCGTCCATAAAATGCATTGCTGTTCTGTTGTAAGTAATCTTAAAGATTCCTAAATGCATCTACTTTCGGAAAGCCAAATAAAATGCTTTTGTTTTCGCACTGAAACACACAGTGTCTCCCTGACATGGCTGCTTCAACACTAACTGCGGTTACTGAAACCACGCCTTCTTTCTTTGCGTGCACATTTGGGCAGCATTATGCAAATATTTCCACATAGTGAGGTAGATATGTGGGGGCGTGTTAGAACAAGCCGTTTTAGGGGGGCGTGGCAGAGTCTAAACTTTGATAAAGAATCTCTTTTGTTTTGAGACTTTAGTCTTTGCAACTTCAGGGATCTTATCTATGCACAATCAGCTTGTAACACTTCAAAGAGAAAGGAAAACTTGAAATTGCATCATATGACCCCTTTAATAGACTGAGAAATTCAATAGTTCTTCAATAGCTTTGGATTGAATATAAACTATAGAGTATTAGAGCATTAAGGATATAGTAATGTTAGAATCATAGAATCCTTCTCTGTTGTCATAACTAAATTAAATCAAGTCATAACTAGTTTCACATGTATAAGAGATCTCACCAGTGAAGTGTACAGGCCATTCTCCAGCTTCTGCTCTACAGGATGAAGACAACAGCCTGACCGCTCCTTTACAACCTCAAAATCTGGACACACCTCACACTGTTGATATACACACATAAAGCACATTTGATTCACCAGGACACTGCAAGAGTATGAACAGATACATTGTTTGGCTTCAAGGGAACACTGTTAGTAAACAGGCAGCTGAAAACTTTACCTGTGCACACATGAGGTGGTGGCTGATGGTCGGGGAACTCTTCAATCCATTCATGATCTTCTCCAGACCGCTCCTCAAAACGTCCTGAACAACGTCCTGCCAACCGCTGCGGAATCTCTTACTGCAGGGAGCACAGGAGAACACCAGACTCTTCCCCCGCAGACGACGCAGGATCTCATACAGATCATCTGAAAAAGTAAAAGGTAGGATGGAAATACAAGACAACGTACAATGTGTGGCATTAGTGAGGCACTGGAAATTGACACATCCTACCTGTGAGCCCCTCACATTTGGGATGGACCCAGTGGGCACATCGGGCACACTGCATCATGCTGCTGTCAAACTCATGTTCCTCGTAGCACTTCAGACACACAGTGCAGAAGTTCCCTGAAAACACATACAAAACAAATTACAACAATGCAAAATCAGGATTTTTAGAGTAACTGAGGTCATTATAAAATTTGAATATAATTTGCAACTATAATAGTATACTATATATACATCACAGTCCTATAGTGCCGTTCAAAAGTTTGGGATCAGTACGATTTTTTATGTTTTTTAAAGAAGTTTCTTTGCTGCATTTATTTGATCAAAAATACAGAAAAAAAGTAATTCTATGAAATATTACTGTAATTTAAACTAACAGTTTTCTATTTTAATATATAATTTATTCAGTTATGAGACACTGAAGACTAGAGTGATGGCTGATAAAATATATATAAAAAGAATTCCGTTATTTCATTAATATAATATAAAAACAATCAGACAAGATTTTTGCATCGTCAAACCTTTGCTATGGAGTTTGCTACAGTCAGGGCAGAGTTCCAGCTCATGGTTCCAGGACGTGTCCGAGGACTTCCCAGGTGTCACACCACAGCTCTTACACCTAATACACAGCATACAAATCTACAAAGAAACAAAGCAAACTTTATCGATGGACCAATAACATACTAAAAAAACACTACAAAAACTTAATGTACTTACTATACTCACTGTACATATAATTCAAACTGTTAAATCAAATAAACACAACGTTTATCAGTTACGCACTTTATTACTTTCATCTCCTCCTCGCTCCCATATGCAACACAGTTCAACACCATTCCTCTACAATAACGCCCCCTTTTTACCCACGCGCTCACCTTTGAACCAGCGCATGCGCTAACCTCATTTTGAGCCCAGGAGAACCTTCTTTCATGTGAACAGAGTAGGGAGGAAATAACATGTTAACAATCTCCCTATACTTTAAACAAAGAAAATATAAATAAATAAAAAAACATACAAAACAAAGGTTACAGTTACCAAAAAAATTTGTTGTATATCCGATTGAAAGTATAGAGTCTTTTCAAATAAACCTCTTTCCTCTCTTTTTTTTTTATTAACAAGTGTCCCCAGTCCTTAACTAAGTGCTTTCAATAGCACCATAGTCCTTCACTGAGTACTTTCAATAACATCAGGGCCGATGCTCCTTTTTTGTAAGACAGTCAGCGAGTTGAGTTTTTGTGTCCGACCAGAGTACCTTCTTGATTCTTTTACTCTGTATGAGCTCCTTTATGCTGCTTATTTCCAGTCGAAGACGTTTCTCAGAGACCGGTTTTGTTGACTTAAGGGCATCAAACAGAGAGTGGTTGTCTGTCACACAGATCAGCGGAGGAGTATTCAGCTTAGCATTTCCAGTAGTAAGTTCAGAAAAGAGAGTAGTCAGAAAAATGGCATTATCTATTCCATCTGACAGGGCCAGAGTTTCCCCTGCCAGAGTACTCCTCACCACACGTCTAATTTTCTTAGATTGCCAACAGAGAGGAGAAAACTTCCATCCTTCTCCCATGAGATCAATTAATGTCCCCCCTGTGTGCCCCCATCAGGGAGATTTCCAAGGGAAGCATCACTGAAAACAACAAAGTTTAAAGCATCACTGTTTCCCAAATGTTGAAACCTGAGAGTCACCTTTTCAGATTTAAGCTTTCTAATTACCTTATTTGTCTTGTGAATAGACTGGACTGTAGCATACTTTATATTTCATGCTAAACTGCATACATCAAACATAAATGTCTGGTCTGGTCTGTTTTGCAACCCACAGTATTTGTCCTATTTTTGACCTAAGCTGCTCTTTTTCAGTCTCATTAAGAGAGGCATCTCTCTGCACTGTACGTGCTACTTGCAGTCGAATTGGCTGTAGGTTTTCAATGTAACTATACTGATGTACATGAACTACACCATTAACAGTAACAAAGTCCATTCCCGCATAGCAGAAATTTTCATGTTCCTCACGTCCAACATGCAATGCAGACTTTAGTGTAGGTATCACATCTGTTGAGAAGTTTTGTGAGCCTGCCCAAAGAAAATCATCAACATGACATGCGAGTACTCCAGTAACCTTACACTGTTCATCCAACCAATAGAATACTGCTGGATCTACTTTAGACATTTTACCACCTGTACTCAGCATGATTTCTTTCACTTTGTTGTACCAATACAATGATGCATCTGCAAGGCCGTAAACACACTTGTTTAGTTTCCATAGAACACTTTCTTTTCCTGCTTCAGGAGGGGACCGGACATAGATATCTCTGAACAACTGCATGCCCTGCAAGAAAGCAGATTTGATGTCCATAGAATGGACTTGCCACTTATTTTGACAGATTACAGCTAATAACAGCCTAAGAGAGTCAGAAGCACAGGTTGGAGAATCTTTCTGCAGCTCGTGAATATTAAGCTCTTCAAAACCTCTGGCTACGAGTTGTGCTTTGGGCACAATACCATTCGGAGTTTCTTTGAGACTACAGACCCATCTGGTAGAGACACCCTTTTGACCTGCATCATCAACTTCCTCAAAAACATTGTTTTTGTACCAATTCACCATTTCATCCTGTTTAGCTGCATCAAATGAAATATATTTTGTTGTGAGTACATCAGCCTCTCTATCAGTTGACTCAATGTGAAGATTATCAACACATGACATATCCATTGACTCTTTTTGCCCATCACTGCCATCATTTTCAGTATGTTGCAGATTGAACCAGTTATTTTCCAGATGCTTTGCCTGCTCTGCATAAAACCTTGGCTCTCTGTGGACCACCACAGTCCTGTTTCATAAATGTTACAGTCTGTCCTGTTTTTTACTTTACACCAGCAGAAGAGACAGGATTACCACACACATCGTGATCTGTTTCAGGTTGTGTCATTCTAGGATAAACACTTCTCCTGTATTAACCTCCCTGTCGCTGATGTTTTCTTGTTCGCTGTCTGTTTTTTCTTCACTATCGGAGCTATCTGCTGCATTGTTTAAGCTGCCTTTTTCACTTGGTACCTGGCTGTTGTCATTTTGCTGATCTTGAGATTCCTGATCCTGTGTGTTTGTTTTACAGATCCTGGATTGATGTACTCTAACAAGAGTCCCCCCATGTCTTACAAATATAACAGCTCTATCTTGACCAATAACTACCCCTGGTCCTTTCCATTCAGGACAGTCTGCTCTTTTGTAATCTACCTTGTCTCCTGTCACATACATGTCATCTGTGGGCCTAAGCTGCCTACGTAGTGCTCTTCTTATTCACTCAGAAGACTCTGCTTCTGTAAATGCTTTCCTAGAAGCATGTAAAGCAGAAATGTGTTCTCCCACTTTAGCACTCACAGTGGTACTTTCTAGAGCAGGCAATTTATCAACTAATACAGTAGGAAGGTTAGGATTCTGTCCAAACACTAATTGGTATGGACTGTAGCCATGAACATTCAACATACTGTTCTTAGCCATGAGGGCCCAGTCAAGGGCAGTGTGCCAGTCACATTCATTTTCTTGCTTGACCTTCAGGATGATCTCGGTGAGTGTTTGGTTATGTCTCTCGAGTAGTCCATTGCTCCAGGGACTGTATCCAGCTGTTGTTCTTGTCTCGATGTTAAAGATTTCAGCCATGTCTCTGATTTCTTGGTTGTTAAATTCCCCTCCATTATCACTATACAGCTTCTGGGGGGCACCATGGACACTTATCCAAGTTGACAATTGCAGATGACTTCTTTGTTTTCACAATGTTTCCGGCGCTGAAACGTGTAAAGTGGTCGATGATGTGAAGATACCATACACCTGGTTCTAACTCACGTAGATCCACTGCCTCGTTATATTCTGAAGCCATGGCCAACCCCACAGCAGGCTTTGGCTTTTTCCTCTTGTACTTTTGGCATATTTCACAGTCATATACTATTTGTTGTAGAATAGTAAAACATTCTTTGTCCTTATTTCCTGAACTATGAATGAGCCTCTGTAGTCTGTCTGCCGACGCATGACCAAACTGTTTATGGAGCTTCAGAAGGACTTTGCGTTTCTCATCTGAAGACATTTTCGGTCACTGTTAGAACTTCCTCTTCAGTTTGATCTTTTTTAGTGTCTTTGTCTCTGATATCGACACAGTAATGTCCAGAACTAGTAAATTCAAGAGGAATAGATTGTTTGAACATCACTGCACTGTCCTTTTCCATGTCCAAAATGGTCCCTGCTTTCTTCAGTGACGTTTTACTCAGCAGGAGTGGAATGTCAGCCTTGACAACTTCTGTTTCAACTAGGCATTTTGTCAGTCCTATTTTAGCTGGTAATTTCACATTTCTTGTGGAATATACCAAATTCCCATCTCCGAATCGAAATGGTCTGCAACTGCGAGTTTCTGTTTGCATCAACTGGTTCACTTGATCTTGAGTGAGGTCATCAATATAGTTTTCCAGCCATTTCTCCCCACACACAGTACGTGTACATGCAGTGTCAATAATCGCTGATCCTAATGATTCAGTCATGAATATCTCTGCATCTGACATGGAGGCCTTTGTAAACAATGTGATGTTACATTCCTCAATATTTGCATCTTCAGTTATTCTTACTTGTTCGGTTTTCTTGTGTGGACAGTCTTTAGCCCAATGAAATGTGCACTGGCAAATAGCACACCTGGATCTCTTACCGTATTTATCCAGTGGATTAGTCCCTGGTAATGGATGCGTTGGTTGTCCACTTTGCCACGTTCCGTTCCGTTTTCCTCTTCCTTGTGGTCTTTGTTCGGTGAAAAATGCCACGTCCTGGTTCACTTGTATTGCGTTTGACGAGCCTGTCGTTTTTCCTCCGAAAATCCGTTTTAGAGCCGACTTCATGGATGAAAACGTCAACTCTGTGCAGGCCGTCAGTGCTAGCTGTCTGATGAACATTCAACATACTGTTCTTAGCCATGAGGGCCCAGTCAAGGGCAGTGTGCCAGTCACATTCATTTTCTTGCTTGACCTTCAGGATGATCTCGGTGAGTGTTTGGTTATGTCTCTCGAGTAGTCCATTGCTCCAGGGACTGTATCCAGCTGTTGTTCTTGTCTCGATGTTAAAGATTTCAGCCATGTCTCTGATTTCTTGGTTGTTAAATTCCCCTCCATTATCACTATACAGCTTCTGGGGGGCACCATGGACACTTATCCAAGTTGACAATTGCAGATGACTTCTTTGTTTTCACAATGTTTCCGGCGCTGAAACGTGTAAAGTGGTCGATGATGTGAAGATACCATACACCTGGTTCTAACTCACGTAGATCCACTGCCTCGTTATATTCTGAAGCCATGGCCAACCCCACAGCAGGCTTTGGCTTTGACCTCTTGTACTTTTGGCATATTTCACAGTCATATACTATTTGTTGTAGAATAGTAAAACATTCTTTGTCCTTATTTCCTGAACTATGAATGAGCCTCTGTAGTCTGTCTGCCGACGCATGACCAAACTGTTTATGGAGCTTCAGAAGGACTTTGCGTTTCTCATCTGAAGACATTTTCGGTCACTGTTAGAACTTCCTCTTCAGTTTGATCTTTTTTAGTGTCTTTGTCTCTGATATCGACACAGTAATGTCCAGAACTAGTAAATTCAAGAGGAATAGATTGTTTGAACATCACTGCACTGTCCTTTTCCATGTCCAAAATGGTCCCTGCTTTCTTCAGTGACGTTTTACTCAGCAGGAGTGGAATGTCAGCCTTGACAACTTCTGTTTCAACTAGGCAATTCTGATTTCCTCTTCCTTGTGGTCTTTGTTCGGTGAAAAATGCCACGTCCTGGTTCACTTGTATTCCGTTTAACGAGCCTGTTGTTTTTCCTCCGAAAATCCGTTTTAGAGCCGACTTCATGGATGAAAACGTCAACTCTGTGCAGGCCGTCAGTGCTAGCTGTCTATTTTTTTCGTCGAGGTAGGCCGTGTCCAATAGCTTAAAAGCCAGCACAGCGTCAGGAAGTGTCATATTATACTTTTTCATCCGATTGTATGGCTGTTCGAAATCAATTATGTAGTCCGCCATGGAAACCAAATTATTCTTCGTTATTCCGTCAAAATAAGAATAGGCTTCATATGCGCGATCCTTTTCCTCTTTTAGGAACACATCATCAAGCTTAGCCATCAGCGTTGCCATACCATTATCACTGTCTAAATCAGGGGTGTTCAACCCTGCTCCTGGAGAGCTACCGTCCTGCAGACTTTAGTTCCAACCCTGCTCCAGCACACCTGTCTGTAATTATCAAGCAACCCTGAACACCTTGATTAGCTGGTTCAGGTGTGTTTGATTGGGGTTAGAGCTGAAATCTGCAGGATGGTAGCTCTCCAGGAGCAGGGTTGGACACTCCTGGTCTAAATCCTCCGCAGGTGTTTCCATCGCCGTTTCACGGGCTCTCCCCTCAAGCCCCAAGGAAACAGCGAGGGCTTGTTTCTTTTTGTCGAGTTCAGTAACCCGCGTCCAGATATTAACTTAATTTTTCCAACACTCGTATGGCCTGGTTTCATCAAATTTCGGCGGAACTTTACAACTAGCTGCCATCCTTCAACCATCCACTGCTACCATGTTAAATCAAATAAACATGACGTTTATCAGTTATGCACTTTATTACTTTCATCTCCTCCTCGCTCACATATGCAACACAGTTCAACACCGTTCCTCTACAACAACACCCCCTTTTTACCCGCGCGCTCACCTTTGAACCAGCGCATGCGCTAACCTCATTTTTAACCCGGATGAACCTTCTTTCATGTGAACAGAGTAGGGAGGAAATAACATGTTAACACAAACGGAATTGTGTGACAAACTAGGAGAAAATTAAAACTATGATTTTTGTGGCATGTGGCACCCTGTGGGAGGGAAATAACTCACCCATGAGGTGTTCATTTTGACAGGTTTGGGATATGTGGGTCCTAAACAGGATGGATGGTAGCAGTACATGCATCTCTTGCACTGCAAAACTGGCTAAATGGGGAAGAACAGAACATCAGCTGTCAAATATATATACACTTGCATGGCTCTTTCGTTTACAATATATCTTCTTCTGCAAATAAAAAAACTCTAGGTCTGCTTCCATATCTATTCTATATTAGTTCTAAATTTAAAAGTGTAAAGCACCTTTGCTTGCTTGCTCTTGCGGCCACAAACATGGCAGAACTTGCAGCGTCGGCAGCACCAGTTCTCCTTGTTCTCCTCCTTTGGACGGTCGTCCGGTGGCAGGCAGAAATGGTGAAAAGGCTCACAGCACATCTGACAGTAGATCATCTGGGAAAGGGAACAATTAATCTCAAAATTAAATAAGGATCAACTTTTGTTCTTCAGCATAAAATGAAAATGGACATGACCACGGTCATGCTGTAGTACTGTGTTATGACAGAAATAGTGTGGGTGATGATTCAGAGGTATTGAGTGATGCAATGAGAGCTGGATCTTACATCATGCTGGCCTTTGCTGGCACAGAGCAGACACACAAACTGGGGCATGATGGGGACTGAAGTGAGAATACTCAATCCTCCCATTAACCACACATTCTGGATGTGACAGTCTTCCTGCATAAAGTAACAAAAACATTTTGTTAAAATAAAAAAAATTAAAAAGAGAAAAGTTTGATAGTCAGTTTTGGGAATTATAAATATATTCTGGCATGTAATTTTTCTTCAGAAAACAAGATTCATGAAATGAAAAAAGGGTTGTTATGAAAAAGCCACTAAATTTTATCACGTAAAACTATTTTTTATTGTTTAAAATTGTATGTGTGTATATATATATATATAAAAAGTTAAATTTAAGACGTAAGACCTTTTTAATACCACCTTATATGAAATTTAAGACCTAAACCTGTAATGGAAATATACATTTTATTACATACATATATGTAATATTTCATGTGTATAAATTAAAAAGAAAACAAAATATCATTGCTGTAATAAATTATATTTATTACTACGATATACAGTGAACTTTTCATGTCAGCAGACAATATACCATACGAAATATCCCTGCAAAATAACTGCATCACTGAGATTTTTGGTGGAGTAAACAATTTATTCTGAAGCAATATTTTCATCAGTGTTCTATCAGCTTTTACATACTTAAATCTGCATATTTACCTTTACAAAGGCCTATTTTTAACCTTTTTAGATGTATTACATGTCAAATGACAATTTATCAATAAATTCAATATACACTATAAGGCTGCTACCAGTCAGATTAAATAATTTACACTGCAAATAACAATAATTACAACTGCAATAAATAATGTTATGAGATTAATGTTTAAATGCATTTATAAGTATACAAATAAGAAATGATGAAAGGGAAAAATGCATACTTTTCAACATACTTCTCAACTAAACTACCAGTAAGTGGCGGTAAGTCACTTAATGAGTGAGTCACTGAGTCATTCATTCAACTGATTGAGTGTGTTATCATGCTGGTATCTTAAGGAATTTCAAACTGATTTTTGCTGTAGTTCTTGTACAGGATTTAAATTTGAAAGAATTTCTCAATTTTTAAATGAATAAAAAGTGGATAAATGTTGTAATAACATGGTAAAACCTGCTAACATTAAAAATTTGCACATTCACTCAAAAGAAACGTTACTCATTAATAAATAAACTCAAGTCAAAATAATTTTGTAAATAACTTTTTATTGTAAATCCCATTATTTCATCTTTGACCTAGGAATGCAGCTCCTCAAAATGTCAGTATTTTTTGAAAATATTTAATGAGCATTTTAAACCTTGTACATGTGCAAATCTGCAAAAAATACATCAACACACACGCTAAGTTTTTTTCAGCTACCCCATCTCCACCCCCAATCATTAGTGCAGTTTCGTTCTGTCTTTGACAGAACATATAGGACAATTTTTGAAATAGCGCCATAAACAGGGGTTAAAGCAAAAAAAAAAATATTTTGACTGAATTTTTTTCCTCAGCCAAACCCCATTCCACAGCCATACCTGTCACACACACAGTTTAAAAGCATTTTTTTCTTCTTGTAAGTAGGAGCGCTTGTCCTCCTAATTTACAAAATTTAGGAGCACCTTCTGATCAATAATAAAAAATTCTGATCAAAAATTAACCTTCCTAATACAAGGTGACATTTGACTCAAAGTGACTTACAGGGGTATTTTCTTTTTACCTTTGTAATGGCATCTTTTTAAGCAATGTCAAATTCAAAAATGTATGTTTATAAGTTTTTTTAAATTTCTATTTAAAACAATATAATAAGAAGTAGAATAAGACAAATAGGTTACCAATCATATGAAATTAGTATTAATAAAAAATTAATTTGTACAGAGGTGGCACAGGTACATTTTCAGACGTTTAATGAGGCTCAGAGGTGGCATGAGTGCAATTAAATTCATACATTTATGTGGA
>NW_015505295.1:766106-783222 GCF_001515645.1 Sinocyclocheilus grahami
CAAAAGCACGTGCAAATGATACGTTCCGTCATCTGTCATCGCGTTATAAGCGCGGATCCTGCGGGAATGAGTACAATTGTAATTAATAGCTGCAATCCCGGGCCGAAATTCAAGTCCTGCTCTGTGTTCTCTGCTAATAACCCAAGTGTGAATGATGTGAGCGGCGTCACTATGTTCGTTTATGTGTTCATGACATGTACTCATATACTGAGGCTGAAAACACCGCAAGCTTCAGTAGGCATATGTGTAGTAAATGAAACCGCATGTCTGCGCTATTAATTTCCACGAGGGGCAGACTGGGAAAAAAAATTCAGGCCGGGAAATCTCTTACTCATACACCCACAACAAATTCTGAAACATGGACAACCCTATTTTTTGTATGGACCTCACATAAAAAAAAAGGTTTAAATCCTTAGGTTTTGCTTATTTTGCATGTCCTTAGGGACATGCAAAATAATTAAAAGTTCTCTCCTGAACTGCACCTTCACTTCAATTTTTCTTTTCAGTCTCTTTATTTTGCCCTGATATCTATCTCTCTCATGACTTTAATCACTTTGATTCAAGTGTACTGACCTACTTTTGATTTATTCGTCCAAAATGTGGCATATTCCGTCCGCGTTAGGCTATAGGAATTCCGTTTTTATGACTGGATTCTACGAACCAGTCTGTGTTTTCCGCATCGCAGAAATTATAGGGCCGTATGTCTCAAGAGTAGTCAGTGCAATTTGGGAAATAAATCAATTAAATATGTATGTGGGTGTGTGTAAATATTCAAATGTAATCCCCTTTGTAATCGTTAACATTTTCATAAGTAACTAATTTAATTACATATTTTTTCTTAGTAACTGTAACTGATTACAGTTACATTTATTTTGTCATTAAATTACGTAACGCCGTTGCATGTAACTACTTACTCCCCAACACTGGTTGCTTAGCAACAGCAGACGCCTCCGGAGCGCAAGCGCCCGAACACTTTGGAAAAAAGCAGAAAGCGGCGGCGCGCCTTGCGTTTTCCACACGTTTTTAGGCGCGACATGTGAACAGCCCCTTAAACGGTTGATTCATTCAGGAACGAAACACGTCATGTTGCTCAGAGACGCAAAACAGCACTGTGGCTCTGTTTGGAATTATTTTTGTTGGCGAAAGTGTGCAAAAACGTAAGTCTCTTAACAAAACTTCTAGTTTATTGAACTGTTGTAAACAAATCAATATCACATTTGTATATGGTAATTTTTGGAGAGAAAAAAAGGCACTCTTCCGTGTGAACTTGATTAACTATATGAAGTGGTATAAATATACACATTTTCTGCCCCCATGTCTTGAATTTGTGATCATTCTGAATGTATTTTAATAGACTCAATCATGCAGTGATCAGGCAGAGCGCTAGACTTCACGTAATGCGTGCACTCTGTAGGTGTTTTGAACGTTTTTTTTTTGCGTCGTGAGAATATTGAGTATCATATGACCCCTTTAACTATATCATGTTATGAATAAACTAAACATTTCACATTTTTACCTCAGTGTGTTTCTTCTGAGTATATGTGTGCTGTCACGCTCATTTGTTCTGAAGTCTCGAGACAAACAGAGTGAGCCTCAGAGCGACCTTGTATTCTGCTAACTTACTGCAATTATCTCTGATGGCGTAGTAACTTACCGCAGGGAAGAAAAAATATTCGGTCTGTCCAATGATTGTAAACAGTCATTAGGTCTGTCAGACTGAAGATATTTTAGCAGTAATGAGACCAAAAATATTTAAGACCCATCGAATCCGAATTTAAGACATTTTAAGGCCTTATATTAGGAAAACGTTATTTAAGACATTTTAAGACTTTTTAAGGACCCGCGGACACCCTGTGTTTATTTAAAACATTTTATTGTAATAATACTACACAATATTACTGTTTTACTATATTTGTAATCAAATAATTACAGCCTTGGTGAGCATAAGAGACTTCTTTCAAAAACAATTAAAATTATTACATTTAAAATCTTTAAAATTCTAAACGTAATCATTCCAAACTTTTAATGGCTAATAAGGTCCTAATTGAATTATATTAATTCAAATTTCATGCGTTTTGGATGAATAATCTATACTTAACCACAACACCCAAAAAACTAAGCTTCTGGTTTTATAGAACACTCATTGAAATCTCAGTGCTGACCTTGAAGTCCACACGAATCTTGTTCATTGTCCCCTGTGACAGCTTGCCCCTCTGGGTGCAGCCATTGACCTGTGGAGTCAGAACACTGGACGGAGTGTGCTCCACCGAAGTCTGAGAATGAGTAAGAGAGGAGCAATGAGTAAAAGCTTGCTCCTCTTCCACCACTTCACACATCACTTTCTGTGAGTGTGTGCTGTCGCATTCAGTAAGCGGGATTGCTAATCCCAAATGGGCCGCTTGCACAACACTGGCTGGAAGCCTCTCCAGCCGCAACTGCAGCCTGCGCCCATGCTTGAGGGAGGCACTTCCTGTGGGGGTGAAGGGATGGTGGGTTGGTGCTGGTGGGTCCGAGGATGATGATGGTTCAAGTGGCTCCTGTGTGAATGTCAAAAAAACCAAAAGAATAGGGGGTATATGGAGGGGAGCAGCATTATAGTGGGACCACAACACAAGCAGGAAAAAGTTTTGATAAAAAGTGGGCAAAGGAAGACCATCACCAAAACAGAGCATGAGAAGAAATGAGAAGGCAGACAGCAGAGGGAAGCATTTCCATCACCATCAGAACTGTAGATGTTCAGAACAACAAAGGCAAGAGTAATACTAGTCCAACAATGTCCTAACCAGGCAGAACGTTATGAGCAAGTACAGTTCTTTGATGTCTAAATTTTTGTCCTAACCAGTGGCAACCACAAAAAACAATATGTGCATATTTACATTTCAATGATTTTCGCTTAGGTAAATAAAGAAATTACTTGATGCCAGAAACTACAAAAAATGTAACACCTGATTAGAACAAATGGTTATACTGTAGTTGTGGAAAGACAGGAAGAACCGCTTCTAGGAATAGGGTAAAAAGCCTTTTTTTTTTTTTTTTCTAAACAAAGACATGAGATTAATCAGGTTTGTTACCAAATGAAGAAGTTAAAGAGGATGACATTTCAGAGATGATTCAGGAATTGAATTAGTTGGGGGGGGGGTTAAAGGAATGAAGAATTAAGATAGTATCATTTTCATCATAAAACAGTAATTAGTTAGTTAGTTGTCATTTTCAAATCCTGTAAAAAATAAACAATGTAAAATATTTGATTTGATTTTACAGTGAAATACTACAATTACAACATATAATAATATTATTATTTTTAATTTGTATATTATTTATTTTTTTATTCATTATATTTTTATTATTACAACATTTGTGGACAAACTGTACAGCCCTACAAACAATCCCAGCAAACATGGAGCTTCAAAAATTGATTGGACTTTTCCCCCCCCAAACTGATGCATTCCTTGACCAAATATATAGGTTGATTATTGATTATAGCTTGATTAATTGTCAGACATTTTTCCATTTTGAGATCATCAAAATCGAGACGAGTTCCCATACCTTATCATTTCTGCGTTGGGCCCAAAAAGCTCTGTAAAGCCCTTGCCGTTTCTGCTTTGTTGCCTCTTCTGGAGCAGTTACAGAAGTAGCCACTTCTGGAAAATAGTTTAAAGTATTGGTTTGGCCAACATATCTCAACTCAAAGACAAAGAAAGAGCTGTCCAATTAATATATCATTTTAAGTGTTGATATAAAATTCATACCACTTGATTGAGTCTTTTGGGTCCCGCTGGCCTTTGTCTTTTCAGAGTTGACACTCTGTGTCTCTGTGTCAGAGGAGTCGTACCCCAGCAGTTTTCTGTAGGACTGAGGAGTGACTTGTCGTCTGGGCTGCCTCCTAGTGGGGCTGAACTGGGCCTGGCCTGTTCCATCATCTCCCCCTTCCTCCTCGTTTTCTTCTTCACTGCTGTTCATGCCAGCGGCCACTGATGGCCGGCGCCGCTTCATCTGGACTGCGTCAAAGAGAGGTGGTCAAATAAAATGAACAAATCTGCACGCATAACCAAAAGGCAAGCCAACTTCGTCTGCTTATGTTGGTAGGTACCAGTAGTTTTAACTGCAATATTTGAAATCACATACATTTGATTCACTTTATATATTTTGTTCACATTTTGCATTCCCAAGTAACTGAGAGGTTGATAATGAATTGCTAAAAAATAATTTACATTTTAAATAGGCAAGTAGAGTACCTTTGTTAAATCGTCCCATTTTGTTCCGCTCAATCAGCACACATTTCTTTAGGCTGTTAAAAAATTTGAAAAACAAGTCCAAAATAGGATTTAATACCGAAAACACATTTTAAAAAGGGAAAAAAGTGATGTATGATGTGACCCCTTTAAAAGCTGGGAAAGGTTTACTCCATTGGCTACCATGTAATTGACACTATTCGTTCGCTTACACACAGCTCTGCCGTTTCTTGTTGGGTCCTCCAAATTTGGGCTTGTCCAGACAGAACACACACCTCCTGCAGTCCTCCAGCCGATTGCAGCCCTTGCAGCGCATGCAGCGTTTTAGCCGACAGCCAAGGGCTGTGCTTTCGTACCGGCGTCTAATTGTCAGCTTTGGCTCAACAGATTCTTCACTCTCAGCTTCTGAGTGAGATGCAACATCTTGAAGAGCCAGAAGGGGCAGATGGAAGAGGGAGGCAAAAGAAAGCATCTAACATAAGAATAAGGGCATTTTGGGCATGTCAAAGTTGGGTTTAGAAAGAAATAAAGTGAACACTGCCTTCTAGACATAGGATAGACCTAGATACAATACCACAAGTTGGCATTTCACAATTATTATTATTAGTAGATAATAATTGTGCAGTTTAAATTGCAATCACATGTTGCCAATTAATTTTTCAATTAAGGGAAAAAGATATATCCTAAAAGGGTGGATTGTGTTTTTACTTATGTTTTTTTGCAGTAGTGCATTATGTGAGATCTCCAAACAATGCAGTTTGCATGTGTTGTGCATTATGAATGCAACACACTCCAGGATCATTTTATTTTCACATTTACTTAATTACAAAACCTTTGGCCATTACATGCTAGCATATTAAAAATGATGAGAACATTGCTGCTTCACAAAATATCAAGTTAAAGTTAAGGGTTTAATGCAGAATTACATTATTATTGCATCCAATTATACTAAATGAAATTACTAATAATAGTAATAATACTAAACATACTATGCATGTGGGCAATAATAATAATGCAATAATGGAAAGTGGTCCAAAAAGAGAGATATTTTAGGAATTATACATTAAATAAAAATATATATATATTTTTAGATTTTAGAATATTTTTATTTGGAATATCATAAATATTTATAATAGAATATCTCTATTTACAACATTTTGCATTTGTTATATTTATCATTAAATATATATTTTAAATCATTCTACCCTCTCTACAATTTGTTTACAAAGCCTTAAAGGAAATCATACATTTTATGCTTCCAAACCCAGCGTGTGAACATATTACAATAACACTGTAACTAACATGAACAAAATATACAATTTCCAGGTCAAAAGAGCCCAGATGTCTCCATGAGCAACTGTCACTTATAATGGATGCGGACAGAATGAGGAAAGGAGAGTTGTGTACCCTCTTCGGCAGGTGAAGCAGTGATCCCCTCTCTCTCATGCAGAGGAAGGGCGCTGAGCCTTGGAATGTCGTCGGGAACCATGGCGCGTGGTTGTCCCAGTGCCACCGCTGCTGCTCGACACACATGCTTTATACGCGGACCACCGATCAATTGCTCCTATGGAGTTAAAAGGGCATAACGGTAACTCACGATCCAACTAAAATAGCTGCAGAGCAATATTTTGTATTGAAGCATACCTGTGGAGCACCCTCTGGGTTAGCTGGGACTACACTCTTCCCCCTCTTTCTGCCTATCTGCATGACTGCTGCAGATCTATCTCTTACTCTCACAGAGTTAGACAGAAGCTGCAGAGCATAAACACCATCGTAAGTATAATTACACAGAGTACTGTGGCATTCACAAAGATAAAAAAAGACTTAATATGTTTATCAGTGTCGGTAAAACTTTTTTTAAGGTGTCCTTGTTACACGTTACATGTACTTACTATTATAATAACAATTAATTATGCATAATTACATGCAAGTAATCCTAAACCAAACCCTAATCCTAAACGTATAGTAAGTACTAAGGATGTGCGAGACGACTAATTTGACCAACGCAATTTAAATGCAAGTTTTGTATCCGACTAGTCTAAAAGCAAGAAACCCCCAAAAGATGGTAAGAAAAAAAAAAACTTTGTGCGTGCGTGTATATAATAGCCTACATTTGAAATACTTCATCTATGAATCACACTGTCAAATCCCTCAATGAATTCCACTAAAAATAGGTCACAGTCATGCCGTACGCTTGCCTCGCGTTATCATCATTTACTTTTAGGCGGTCGTTAAAAAAAAAAAAGCACACACTCAACGTCAGCCAATGCTTATTTATTCAAATCAGCTGGGGAAATGCAGAACAATGGAAAATCAATCAATAGCCTGACAGAATTCTTCATCTTCATATAACGTTAGCCAACATATTAAAACAAGTCAAAAACAATAGGAAATTTTATCAAGGAATAGCATTAAAACGGCTTTTAAAAACATACTTCATGTAGCCTAGGCTATATCATCTAAAAACAAAAAGAACAAAAAGAAAAACAGGACCTGAGCCGATTAACAATTCCTGCACTTGAAAAAACGCGCTCTGCAGGAACTGAAGACTTAGGCACGCAGAGATAACGAAAAGCAAGCCAACAGAATTTCGGAAAGCGCCTGGACATCCCGCACCACCACCGAAGTGGGTCTTCGTTAGAGGAATAGACGGCGCGGACGGGATCGCAGCGGCGGTGGGCTGTAGTGAATGACGTGATTGACATTAGCAGGCTTTGGCTAGTCTCTAAACTAACGCTTACATGCCTGTATTGAATATGATTACGCATCGCTCCAGTAGTTATTGTAAGCCAATTTGACATAACACAGTTTACACAAAACTTTTCCGTTTCCTTTTAATTCAAAATAACCCCACACCTTGCTCGTCTTTCGCGTGGTCACTTTTGAGCTCGCCACAACTGACACGAAGAAAAATAATTTTATTATTTTTCAAATGCTTTATATTTTGTCTTGTTATTTAAAATGTTTTAAATGTAACAATGGTAATTTGATAACAAAATTATGGTAATTTGAATGATAATTATGTTTTTTCTTTTTCTGTCGTGTAATCGACTATTGTTTTCAGTGTCGATTAGTAGGAGCTGTACAGTTTAGTCGACTAGACCCACACATCCCTAGTAAGTACATATAGTTCATTAATATTATTCAGCACTTAAATGTATAATTACACTGTAACAAGGACACCTTAAAATAAAGTGTTAATTAGAAGAAAAATATATATATATATTCACACTAAGATATCAAGAACAACAAAAAATAAAGTTGAGTCAACAAATTGTTTTTTTTTAATGTTTTCAAAACAAGTCTTTTATGCTCACCAAGGCTGATCAATAATTTATTTTTTAAAGATGACTTTTTACAGTAATATTGTAAAATATTATTACAATTTAAACATTTTCTATTTTAATATATTTTAGAATTAAATTTTTTTCCTACGATGACACTTTGTTAGCTGAATTTTCAGCATAATCACTCCAGTTCTTAGTGTCATATGATCTGTCAGAAATCATTTTAATATGCTGATCTGGTGCTCAGGAAACATGTTTTTATTATTCTCAATGTTGAAAACAGTTCTGCTCCTTAATATTTTTGTGGAAACTGTGATACATTTTCGTCAGGATTCTTTGATGAACAGCATTTGACAGAAAAATAATTTTTTAACATTCTATCACTTTTTACTATCACTTTTGATCAATTTCATGCACATTTGCTAAATAAACTAACAATTTTAATTTAATAAAAAGAAACTGTTGTACTGACACCAAACTTTTGAATGACCCTCAAATGAAAACAAAAACACTCAGTTCACCCATCTTATGAATATTGTCAGAACTTGTCAAATACATATCGACTTGTACAAATGCAACAAAGCACTGTTTGTATTCTGACCTGAGCTGATTTGAGCTGTTTCTGTTGGTCGATTTTAATCAGTTGGACTCTTGCTCTCTTCAGCAGGTGGAACATCCTCTTATTGGCCCCGGAAATACTCATTCTCTGGGTGTTTCCACCTTGCTCCACCATCATCTGGGCACTTTGTGCAGTCGTTTCAGTGGTGCCTTCAAGGCTGGTAGTCTCTACTGAAGGAATAAATTACCCCAGGATTAGGAGGAAAAGAACAGACCAAAACATATGGAGAGGTTTTTTTTGTTGTCGTTTGCTTTATTAGCATAATAACATTGATTTCATCTTTAATCTTGTTATACTAATTATTGCATTTGCATGTAAAGTACTTAGTCTTTTTTTATTTATTTTTTTACTGTAAAGCACTTTTAGGTGCATTCCTTGCATAAAAGGTAGTCTACAAATAATTTAGTATTATTAGTGGCATAATACTCAAACATGACAGAAAAAGCCCTACCGTTCTCTTTAGCAGGGCCTCCATAATAACATTGATTTCATCTTTAATCTTGTTATACTAATTATTGCATTTGCATGTAAAGTACTTAGTCTTTTTTTATTTTTTTTTTTTACTGTAAAGCACTTTTAGGTGCATTCCTTGCATAAAAGGTAGTCTACAAATAATTTAGTATTATTAGTGGCATAATACTCAAACATGACAGAAAAAGCCCTACCGTTCTCTTTAGCAGGGCCTTCTGCCAAAGATGCAAGCGGCATCTGATCAGAGAGTTCCCCAACATGTATGGTTACTTTTGGCACCACTCCTGGAGAATACATGTCCTGCAATTTGAGATCAGACTTTCTTCCTCCCACATCAAGGGTCCCTCCCTCAGAACCGTCCTCCGTTAGTTTGGAGGTTGCACTGGCAATCCTCTCCATCCTTCGCTTTGTCAGGCATGCTGTGAGCTTCTTCAATTTCCAGTATATCTTATAGTGGTCAGCAGATTGGCCAGGTCTCCTACCCCTACCACGAGGACCACCAGACATCCTAGAGGAACTCAAAATGGGTCTGACACCCTGAGATCGTACCTTTTCCAAAACACCTTTTTCATTGTTGTTTAGGATCAGCGGTTCTTGTGCGGTTTTTGGCTTGCTCCCGGAATGAAGGGTTTGGAGCTCAATATTCGGTTTCCCGAGATCTGTTGGGATCTCAGTAAGAGCTGGTTTCTTTGGGGAACCTCGTTCTGGAAGCGCAGACATGCGCTCATCATCCATGAACCTCTTCGGGACCTTGATGACCCGAGAAGATCGAGCACTAACAATTGGTCTAGTGGAGTGTTTAGGCTGTTCAGCTTGGCTTGCAGGCTTGGATCTCTCAATCTCTCCAACTGCCTGTTCCTGTCCTTCCACCGGTTGCAGCACATGTGTGGAGTCTGTCTCTAGAGCAAGTTGCTGTCTCTTTCTTGGCATGTTAGAGGCCTGTCCTTGACTGTGAGGTACTTTGTGGCACACCTCCTGTTGCAGTAACTTTCTTGGTCGCCTAACAAAAGGCTTCTTTTGGGAAGAACTTAAACTATCACTAAAAGAAGGTCCTGCATCTCCACCAAGAGATTCTAGAGGCTCCTTGTTTGCGTCTGTACTTCTGCCCCTTCTCTGTTTGGCCATTGGTTTTGAGGATACAGCAACTGCCTGATCACTAGCAGCCATTCCCTCTGTCTTTTTCCTGTGGGTCTTAGCATATTCTGTTGAAGCTCTTTGGTTTTGGGTGTCTCTAACTCCGGAGGCTCTCTCTTTACCTTTAACCAGTGTTAAACTCCACACTAATTTGCCCTGCCTCGTCCGTCTGTCTACTGCACTGGAACCACGCTTCTTTGACCTTCCAGTGATCTCCTCCTCTTCAAAAGCCCCATCAACATTTTCATAATTTTCTGTCTTTGAGGAGACCCATGTTCCCTCTTTCTGGTTCCTGAGTACCCTATCATTTCTCTTACTTGAGCTGCCCTGTTTCAAATGTTCATCTTTATCCACAGATGGCCTTTGTAACTGTTCCGTTACTTTTTTGGTCACCTTCTTGGCTGCCAATTTAATAACCATTTTGGGCCTCACAGATTTTTGATCAGTTCTGGAAAATCTTTTGCCTTTCATGTCAGGTTTTTTCAATAGTGATGATTTTAGATTTGGCGCCAAAGGTGGCTTCACCTGTGAGGATGCCAGTTTAAGGGGTCTGCCTTTAGAAAAGAAATAGACAAAAATCTATTAAAGCATTTTATTTTTAATAAACACAAAAGAGGCAAGAGAGCATAAACCATATTATTAATCATGGCAGTCTTTTAAAAAATTTTTTTTACTGAATTATTCTCAATTAGGGGATGCATCGATATCAAACTTTTGGCATATAATGATAAATAGATAATTATTTTGATATTTAGATATTTCAATTAAAATTCTAAACTCTTTTGTTAAAATGTTATTGTTAGTGGTTAAACGGATCATTGTTGATCCGTACGGACCAAGCCCCACGGTTTGGCACGCATGTGATCCACGGATTAATTGCAAAATTTAACCATAATAGAGTATAAGTTTATAATTTGTTCGTATTTACACAAGCAAGCTTTTTTTAAACAATTTCAGAGAAAAAAGGCGAAAGGGAACTCTATTCGTCACTCGCGCGCTGTTCTCCACACACACAGCCGCACACACATTAAGCACACGTGTTTCAGACAGCGCACGAACACCAAACTGAATCCTCTTCTGAATCCTCTGAACAGACACATACACATAAAATTATGACAAAATACCCATCTCGACAATCATTCAATTAAACGCAGTCAGTTATGTCTCAAGTGAATGAAAACAGCTGAGAAAGAAATCGGATGTGATGTGTATCATTTTATCGGATTCGTGCATCAGGTTTTAAAGGAACAGCGGCCTATAAATACTGCAGCTGTCATTAATGATCATCAAACAACAAAACAGCTGTGATAAAAATCTATATTTAATTTATACAGTGAACACTATGCAGTGTTATTTCCCCTAATTATTACATATCTGTATTTGAATACGACCAACCTTATTTTATTTGTAACATATTCTGTTGTATTTATCTATGCTTGTAATTTGTGTATTTGTTCTTATTTTATTATATACTGGCTGTTCTCGTCTGTTTAGTCATGTTTAAACTTTCTTAGTTAATCTAGTAGTATTTGCTGTGGTATCAAATAAGTACTTTGCTTTAAGTAATAAATGGAAAGCAAGTTAAATTGAAATATTTTTCTTTTCTTGCTGATCCGTAAAATGATCTGATCCGTAGGTCAAAAACCGTAATGTGATCCGAGCCGTGAGATTTGTGATCCGTTGAACCACTAGTTATTGTATATTTATAAACAGCTGAAACTAGAATTAAGGCATAACACCATGTATGAAAAGATACATTTTCATTTTAAAATCTTTAAAGATCCATAGCCTTGAATGACCAAGTTTAATATAAAAAAACAGCACATAGGACAGCTGAGACCAAATTACTTTTATAGTTTACACCATTGGTTTCAAACTCAATTTCTGGAGGGCCACAGTTCTGCACAGTTTAGCTCCAACCCTAATCAAACGCACCTGATCCAGCTAATCAAGCTCTTCAGGATCACTAGAAACGTCCAAGCAGGTGTGAGTTGGAGCTGGTTGGAGCTAAACTCTGCAGAGCTGTGGCCCTCCAGGAATTGAGTTTGAGACCACTGGTTTACACCATCAAAATACTTAAGACATGGAAACAACTGAAACACTCACTTGATGAGCCTTGTCCAGAACTCGAGGACCATTGACCATCCACTCTAAAGCCTGTGAAGTCTCCCTCCTGAGAAAGAACGATAGATAAAATATAACACCACAAAACTACATGTAGACCGTTAGTGTATTTTATTAATTTAAAATCAAATTAATTTAAAATATGCAGGAACAGGACATTTAGATTATTTACACAGTTTTCTCTTTCTCTGCACTGGCTAATCCAATAGTAGTTCAATGAATGTTTGCAGTCCATTATATTACTCACTGCTAAGTACAATGACAGATGGCAGGACTACAAAACCCCTGCTTGACTGATAACACTGGAATGATCAAAACAAAGGAATCAGTTTCCATGAGTATTTGATTATTATAGGCCAGGCTTCACATACAACATCATAATATGTAACATGGGATCCCTGCTTCATTTCTCTAAAAGACTGAGTGGTGAGAAATGCTGACACAGAAGTGAACAATACACACATCACAGTACTAAATTAATATAGTAACCTTCTATAACACAATGCATTACTTTTACAGTTCAGCACACTGCACAAGTATTTATTTTTCTCAGTACATTCATAGGTGTAAGCATAGGTGTGAACATTAACTATTAAAAAATCTGCTATTTAAATACATGTGAAATGAGATACAGTCATTCATGAAGTTTGACAACAACTCTGATATTAGCTAATACAGTGAAACACATGCACTGAAAGCTTGAATGCAGTCTGATTCAAAGCTGAACCAGCACAGAGCTCATGTTAAGCTTTGACATCACACCTTGTAGACTGATGCAATCCGAATCTGTGCTTTGAAATTCTGAGCTGTCTGCAATAGAGGACTTTCCAGCATCATCCTTACATAACATAAAAGGACATTTGCAATTTATGTGGATATGAAAAACTGGACTTGATTTCGGAAGTCTGAATCATTTTGACCCATGAGCAGTTGTAAGTAGCATTGATTGGTTTATGGCAGGTGATGCTGACATGTATTGATGTTTCCAAGTGTGGGCATTTTTTTCCTGAGGTGTTTGAAAAAGACTGATAGATTAGATTAGTTTGAAGACTTAAAAGATTTAGTTTTTAATTTGTGTTGTATTTTGGAAATATCCTACTCTTTACAGTATTGCTAAATTTGCTGATGTTATTAAGTTGTTACTACTTACTAGTTAATGCCCTGTTGCACTTGGGTGCTTTGGTAAAATCTTTTGTAAAATTAAGCTATACATTTTAAAATAGTTTGTTTTGAGATTTGCCTGTTCTTATTTTCAGTGCTTTTTTCAAAAGCAGCTTTTAAAAGCTGTAACTTTCAAAACTCAAAACCACCTCCTCAGTGCATATTTATTGGTCATTTATGGACTATTGACATCTTTTCAATGAATTTGAAAAGTTTTGCAGCAACAATACCTTTTTAGTGTTCAGATTCCTGACTAAATGTAGCACCTCCAGCTCTGCATGTTTCTGAAAATTCCTTGCATTAGACATGAGTGCTGAGGTTTATTCGTAGCACTCTGTGATCATTTCGCACTGACCTTCATAGATCATTTCAGCATGAATTATTTTGTTTCACTTTAATGGTGGATCCTGAATTAACACTGGTCATATGCAAATGAAAATGTCTTTGCAAATAAATAAAATGCTGTTACTGGCTGCTGCCGCTATAGAATTATTAATTTAATTAAATAATGCAAAAAACCATTAATGACCTTAAAAGTGGTAAACGTTTCTCATTTCACCTGCCTTTAACAGCTAAAATTTTCATAGATCAATATTAGGGATGTAACGATTCACTCAAATCGCGATTCGATTTGATTCACGATTTTGATTTCGCGATTTGATTCGAGTCATGATTTTTTTTAACAAAATGAGATTTAAGACAAATTTTAAATTGAATGTGTCCTTTTATTATTGCTTGGACAAAATGCTGCACATTTCTTTGTGAAATTGAAATATAACACTATAATATACTAATATAGCACTTGCATATTATAGCTCTTTTGTTGGTTTTGATTGCTTCCATTGTCCTCATTTGTAAGTCGCTTTGGATAAAAGCATCTGCAAAATGACAAAATTGAAATATAATGTAAATGTAAATAACAAAACCAAATTGAAATTTTAAAACAAGCCCCAAATCAAATAAAGAAGTAACACAAATAAAATAAATATCTTCATATAAACAAACTACGGCTTTTTCTGTGCTCTTTCCATTTAAAATTAGAGGCAACCACTGCATTTTAATCATGATTCAAACAAAGATGCTGCATACATGCAACATGAGCAGTTTTTTAATCTAAATTAGATTCTATAATTTCGAAATTTGAAGCAAAAACAGAATGGTTTGACTTCAGTTTTGTGAAACTATACATAAAAAAAATATCTGCATGAAACAGCAGACGAGCTGAATGAGACGCAGATTCACTCTGCCAGCAGGTGGCGCTTAAAGCGTTTCATTGGTTTCCACTGTAAACAAAGCAGCGCTGCACTTATGAACTTATAGCAGAACATTATAGAGAGGCAAGATGAATAATTCATGCTGAAATGATCTATGAAGGTCAGTGCGAAATGATCACAGAGTGCTACGAATAAACCTCAGCACTCATGTCTAATGCAAGGAATTTTCAGAAACGTGCAGAGCTGGAGGTGCTACACTTAGTCAGGATTCTGAACACTAAAAAGGTATTGTTGCTGCAAAACTTTTCAAATTCATTGAAAAGATGTCAATAGTCCATAAATGACCAATAAATATGCACTGAGGAGGTGGTTTTGAGTTTTGAAAGTTACAGCTTTTAAAAGCTGCTTTTGAAAAAAGCACTGAAAATAAGAACAGGCAAATCTCAAAACAAACTATTTTAAAATGTATAGCTTAATTTTACAAAAGATTTTACCAAAGCACCCAAGTGCAACAGGGCATTAACTAGTAAGTAGTAACAACTTAATAACATCAGCAAATTTAGCAATACTGTAAAGAGTAGGATATTTCCAAAATACAACACAAATTAAAAACTAAATCTTTTAAGTCTTCAAACTAATCTAATCTATCAGTCTTTTTCAAACACCTCAGGAAAAAAATGCCCACACTTGGAAACATCAATACATGTCAGCATCACCTGCCATAAACCAATCAATGCTACTTACAACTGCTCATGGGTCAAAATGATTCAGACTTCCGAAATCAAGTCCAGTTTTTCATATCCACATAAATTGCAAATGTCCTTTTATGTTATGTAAGGATGATGCTGGAAAGTCCTCTATTGCAGACAGCTCAGAATTTCAAAGCACAGATTCGGATTGCATCAGTCTACAAGGTGTGATGTCAAAGCTTAACATGAGCTCTGTGCTGGTTCAGCTTTGAATCAGACTGCATTCAAGCTTTCAGTGCATGTGTTTCACTGTATTAGCTAATATCAGAGTTGTTGTCAAACTTCATGAATGACTGTATCTCATTTCACATGTATTTAAATAGCAGATTTTTTAATAGTTAATGTTCACACCTATGCTTACACCTATGAATGTACTGAGAAAAATAAATACTTGTGCAGTGTGCTGAACTGTAAAAGTAATGCATTGTGTTATAGAAGGTTACTATATTAATTTAGTACTGTGATGTGTGTATTGTTCACTTCTGTGTCAGCATTTCTCACCACTCAGTCTTTTAGAGAAATGAAGCAGGGATCCCATGTTACATATTATGATGTTGTATGTGAAGCCTGGCCTATAATAATCAAATACTCATGGAAACTGATTCCTTTGTTTTGATCATTCCAGTGTTATCAGTCAAGCAGGGGTTTTGTAGTCCTGCCATCTGTCATTGTACTTAGCAGTGAGTAATATAATGGACTGCAAACATTCATTGAACTACTATTGGATTAGCCAGTGCAGAGAAAGAGAAAACTGTGTAAATAATCTAAATGTCCTGTTCCTGCATATTTTAAATTAATTTGATTTTAAATTAATAAAATACACTAACGGTCTACATGTAGTTTTGTGGTGTTATATTTTATCTATCGTTCTTTCTCAGGAGGGAGACTTCACAGGCTTTAGAGTGGATGGTCAATGGTCCTCGAGTTCTGGACAAGGCTCATCAAGTGAGTGTTTCAGTTGTTTCCATGTCTTAAGTATTTTGATGGTGTAAACCAGTGGTCTCAAACTCAATTCCTGGAGGGCCACAGCTCTGCAGAGTTTAGCTCCAACCAGCTCCAACTCACACCTGCTTGGACGTTTCTAGTGATCCTGAAGAGCTTGATTAGCTGGATCAGGTGCGTTTGATTAGGGTTGGAGCTAAACTGTGCAGAACTGTGGCCCTCCAGAAATTGAGTTTGAAACCAATGGTGTAAACTATAAAAGTAATTTGGTCTCAGCTGTCCTATGTGCTGTTTTTTTATATTAAACTTGGTCATTCAAGGCTATGGATCTTTAAAGATTTTAAAATGAAAATGTATCTTTTCATACATGGTGTTATGCCTTAATTCTAGTTTCAGCTGTTTATAAATATACAATAACTAGTGGTTCAACGGATCACAAATCTCACGGCTCGGATCACATTACGGTTTTTGACCTACGGATCAGATCATTTTACGGATCAGCAAGAAAAGAAAAATATTTCAATTTAACTTGCTTTCCATTTATTACTTAAAGCAAAGTACTTATTTGATACCACAGCAAATACTACTAGATTAACTAAGAAAGTTTAAACATGACTAAACAGACGAGAACAGCCAGTATATAATAAAATAAGAACAAATACACAAATTACAAGCATAGATAAATACAACAGAATATGTTACAAATAAAATAAGGTTGGTCGTATTCAAATACAGATATGTAATAATTAGGGGAAATAACACTGCATAGTGTTCACTGTATAAATTAAATATAGATTTTTATCACAGCTGTTTTGTTGTTTGATGATCATTAATGACAGCTGCAGTATTTATAGGCCGCTGTTCCTTTAAAACCTGATGCACGAATCCGATAAAATGATACACATCACATCCGATTTCTTTCTCAGCTGTTTTCATTCACTTGAGACATAACTGACTGCGTTTAATTGAATGATTGTCGAGATGGGTATTTTGTCATAATTTTATGTGTATGTGTCTGTTCAGAGGATTCAGAAGAGGATTCAGTTTGGTGTTCGTGCGCCGTTTGAAACGCGTGTGCGTGCTTCATGTGCGAGGAGAACAGCGCGCGAGTAACGAATCGAGTTCCCTTTCGCCTTTTCTCTCTGGAATTGTTTAAAATTTGCTTGCATGTGTAAATAAAAAA